>NC_074666.1:99649821-99694821 GCF_029448725.1 Salvelinus fontinalis
GATGGATGGGGCCATGTATCGCGAGATCTTGGCCAACAACCTCCTTCCCTCAGTAAGAGCATTGAAGATGGGTCGTGGCTGGGTCTTCCAGCATGACAACGACCCGAAACACACAGCCGGGGCAACTAAGGAGTGGCTTCGTAAGAAGCATCTCAAGGTCCTGGAGTGGCCTAGCCAGTCTCCAGACCTGAACCCAATAGAAAATCTTTGGAGGGAGCTGAAAGTCCGTATTGCCCAGCGACAGCCCCGAAACCTGAAGGATCTGGAGAAGGTCTGTATGGAGTAGTGGGCCAAAATCCCTGCTGCAGTGTGTGCAAACCTGGTCAAGAACTACAGGAAACTAGATCCAAGATGGCGTAGCAGTCGGACGTGTGTTTGTCTTGTCTTGTCCCGTGTAAATAGTCCTCGTATTTTTCGTATACATTTCGTATATATTTTAATTTCACTTTCCATCTAGGAACTGAATATACATTCCTACATTCCGCCTCACCCAATGTGGTACGGACCTGCTATTTTTTATACTTTAGAACCGTAACCCCAATCAGAAGCTAGCCAGATAACTAGCTACTAGCTAGTAGTCAGTTAGCCACTGCTGCGGTCTTCACCCTTAACTCGGACACAGCCAGCTTCAGCTCGGGCCAATACCTGCCAGTCTGCAAGCGCGATATCAACCCAGAGCATATAGGACTGCTTTTTCTCTACCACATCACCGGATTCCTGACGCAAGCTCTGGACAATTACACCGTATCATCACAGCTAGCTAGCTGCAACCGAGTGGCTACTACTGGCTAACACCTCTGTCCCGAAGCAAGCACCAGTTAGCCTTGAGCTAGCCTCGAGCTAGGCCCATCTGCCGGCTAGCCGAAGAGGTCTACCAGCGAATTCTTGGGCTACAATACCTCTTTTGCCAATTGGACTGGACCTTTTTTGCCGACACAGAGCCCTGCCAATCCATCACAACTGGTCTAAATCAGCTACAAGCTAATTTAGCCGTTTATTTGCCGCTGCTAGTAGCTTTTACCTTCTGCACAGACACCAGCCCTGTTATTAGCCTGGATATTACTCACCAATTTACCAGCATCGGACTGTCTCTCGACAACAACGCCGGATTCCTGCCGTAATCCCTGAGCCACTACTTCTGATCCTCACAGCTAGCTCGCAGCTAGCGCAGCTAGCGCCACTGCCACGAAGCTAGCACCAGTTAGCAAACACAATTCTACAATTCACAACCTATCTTTCGCCATCCGGCTTGGATTCTCTGTCGACACGACCACGTCTGAGCAGACCCCCTCCGTCTGAGCAGACCACCCCCCGGGCTACTAACTTTAAACGCCGCGTGCTAGCTTAGTGGAGGCCTCCCTGCTCCATCTACGGCTGCCCCCTGGACACTATGATCACTTGGCTACATAGCTGATGCATGCTTGACTGTCCATTAATTCACGGTACTCCATTCTGTTTATTTGTGTTTTATCTGTCGGCTCTGTGCTTTAACTCAGGATCTGTGTGTAGTTAATACGACCCTCTCTGCCTAGTCGTCGCCATTTTTACCTGTTGTTGCTGTGTTAGACTAGCACCCTGTTATTGCTGCTGTTATCTTACCTGTTGTTTTAGCTAGCTCTCCCAATCAAGACCTGCAATCACTTTATGCCTTATTGTATGTCTCTCTCAAATATCAATATGCCTTGCATACTGTTGTTCAGGCTAGTTATCATTATCATTGTTTTGGTTTGCAATGGACCCTGTAGTTCCACTCTCCGTACCTCTGACACCTCCTTTGTCCCACCCCCCACACATGCGGTGACCTCACCCATTGAGACCAGCATGTCCAGAGATACAATCTCTCTTATCATCACCCAGTGCCTGGGCTTGCCTCCACTGTACCCGCGCCCCACCATACCCCTGTCTGCACATTATGCCCAGAATCTATTCTACCACGCCCATAAATCTGCTCCTTTTATTCTTTGTCCCCAACGCTCTAGGCGACCAGTTTTGATAGCCTTTAGCCGCACCCTCATCCTACTACTCCTCTGTTCCTCGGGTGATGTGGAGGTAAACCCAGGCCCTGCATGTCCCCAGTCACCCTCATTTGTTGACTTCTGTGATCGAAAAAGCCTTGGCCTCATGCATGTCAACATCAGAAGCCTCCTCCCTAAGTTTGCCTTACTCACCGCTTTAGCACACTCTGCCAACCCTGATGTCCTTGCCGTGTCCGAATCCTGGCTTAGGAAGGCCACCAAAAATTCTGGGATTTCCATACCCAACCATACCCAACACTTTCCGTCAAGATAGAACTGCCAAAGGGGGAGGAGTTGCAATCTACTGCAGAGATAGCCTGCAAAGTTCTGTCATACTTTCCAGGTCTATGCCCAAACAGTTCGAACTTCTAATTTTAAAAATTAATCTCTCCAGAAATAAGTCTCTCACTGTTGCCGCCTGCTACCGACCCCCCTCAGCTCCCAGCTGTGCCCTGGACACCATCTGTGAATTGATCGCTCCCCATCTAGCTTCAGAGTTTGTTCTGTTAGGTGACCTAAACTGGGATATGCTTAACACCCCGGCAGTCCTACAATCCAAGCTTGATGCCCTCAATCTCACACAAATCATCAAGGAACCCACCAGGTACAACCCTAAATCCGTAAACATGGGCACCCTAATAGACATTATCCTGACCAACCTGCCCTCCAAATACACCTCTGCTGTCTTCAATCAAGATCTCAGCGATCACTGCCTCATTGCCTGTATCCGCCACGGGTCCGCGGTCAAACGACCACCCCTCATCACTGTCAAACGCTCCCTAAAACACTTCTGCGAGCAGGCCTTTCTAATCGACCTGGCCCGGGTACCCTGGAAGGATATTGACCTCATCCCGTCAGTTGAGGATGCCTGGTCATTCTTTAAAAGTTACTTCCTCACCATATTAGACAAGCATGCTCCGTTCAAAAAATGCAGAACCAAGAACAGATATAGCCCTTGGTTCACTCCAGACCTGACTGCCCTCGACCAGCACAAAAACATCCTGTGGCGAACTGCAATAGCATCGAAGCTGTCCTCATACTGTCCTCATCCATAAAGGTATTATATATATACTGTACTCATCCATACAGGTACTAGTACATGTTCAATTCCTTCCAACACAAACCCATTCACAGGGAATTCTAAAAAATGACTGAGCGAAAAACTGAACAATCGTGTTGACCTGACGTTACTTCTTTACAGTGTCAGGTGTTATCAAATATCAGGCTCTCCTTCTTTACAGTGTCAGGTGTTATCAGATATCAGACTCTCCTTCTTTACAGTGTCAGGTGTTATCAAATATCAGGCTCTCCTTCTTTACAGTGTCAGGTGTTATCAGATATCAGACTCTCCTTCTTTACAGTGGCAGGTGTTATCAAATATCAGGCTCTCCTTCTTTACAGTGTCAGGTGTTATCAAATATCAGGCTCTCCTTCTTTACAGTGTCAGGTGTTATCAGATATCAGACTCTCCTTCTTTACAGTAGCAGGTGTTATTAAATATCAGACTCTCCTTCTTTACAGTGGCAGGTGTTATCAAATATCAGGCTCTCCTTCTTTACAGTGTCAGGTGTTATCAGATATCAGGCTCTTCTTCTTTACAGTGTTAGGTGTTATTAAATATCAGACTCTCCTTCTTTACAGTGTCAGGTGTTATCAAATATCAGGCTCTTCTTCTTTACAGTGTCAGGTGTTATCAAATATCAGGCTCTCGGAGGAATGGCAGTGTTTTGATCATCTGTCTCTTCTCCTGCTTAGAGAGGGACCTGACAAATGGTGCTGTGACCATGGCGACAAGCATGGTAGTGTTCCATTGAGTCGCTAACGCTAACACTAATGCTAACTGCGCTCATTAACCTGTCTGGCTAATGAGGTTCAGGAAGCGTCAGACAACACCTCTGGTGCCACTGTGCTCAGTGCTAGGCCTCCAATGACATGGTCACTGAAGACAATGAGGAGAAATGACAGGGGCTTTATAAGCTGGTCATAAGCTGGTTATAAGACTGCATAGTGTGTTTATAATGTAGTTATAACACATGGCAAAGGTGAAGTGTAGTTTTATGACAATGTGACAATCAGAAGATCATTTGGTTTTGGTAAAATAGATATATTCCTTACTTCAAAGAAATAACAACAATAACACTATTTTACTCACAATGGCCTCATTTACGTCTTTGTAACATGGAAACTATACAGCAAAAATAGTTGGATTTGTTCATGTATGTACACAGAGTTTAATCAATACATTATCATCATATTTGATGGGTAGAAACATTGTCATTGGGTAGAAACATTGTCATTGGGTAGAAACATTGTCATTGGGTAGAAACATTGTCATTGGGTAGAAACATTGTCATTGGGTAGAAACATTGTCATTGGGTAGAAACATTGTCATTGGGTAGAAACATTGTCATTGGGTAGAAACATTGTCATTGGGGTATCTCTCTGTACAGGGATGAATAAGAGTCACCCATACACAGACTTAGGAGAAAGGAATTGTGAGCCCTGAATAGCAAGACGTTGGTCACGATTCAATTCAAGACTCGTTACAGCGCTGCACACTATCACAGAGGTAATGTGCCCGCTTTCGCAGAGGTGACACTCAAGGTAAACACTGCACATGTCGGCTCAGCTGGAAATTACTTTTAAATGTCAAGAGCACTGCAACGTGCGATCGGATTGAATCGCAGCCTTTTGAATTTCCATTTCAACAACAATAACACAACAATGCACCGTTCCCAATAAATGCTGTCCGATCCAACAGCAGTCCTGTTAACTTTACCTAACAGGACTACAGAGGGCTGTGATGATAACATCTGATCCAACAGCAGTCCTGTTAACTTTACCTAACAGGACTACAGAGGGCTGTGATGATAACATCTGATCCAACAGCAGTCCTGTTAACTTTACCTAACAGGACTACAGAGGGCTGTGATGATAACATCTGATATCTAACAGCAGTCCTGTTAACTTTACCTAACAGGACTACAGAGGGCTGTGATGATAACATCTGATCCAACAGCAGTCCTGTTACCTTTACCTAACAGGACTACAGAGGGCTGTGATGATTACATTATACTGTATCATGGTCAGCTCATCATCCCTGAATAGAGTCATCATATCATTACACAAGCAAACCTCACTGCTCGCAAATAATGGATTACAAACATGAAAAGGTGATGGCATCTCATCAAAAAGACTGCACATTTAAAGATTGGAGTTTAGGTCGGTCAACTGGCTTCAACAAGCAGAGGAACTAGGAGGGGTGCTAACGACTATGACAGTAACGTAAAGATTGGAGTTTAGCTCGGCCAACTGGCTTCAACAAGCAGAGGAACTAGGAGGGGTGCTAACGACTATGACAGTAACGTAAAGATTGGAGTTTAGGTCGGCCAACTGGCTTCAACAAGCAGAGGAACTAGGAGGGGTGCTAACGACTATGACAGTAACGTAAAGATTGGAGTTTAGGTCGGCCAACTGGCTTCAACAAGCAGAGGAACTAGGAGGGGTGCTAACGACTATGACAGTAACGTAAAGATTGGAGTTTAGGTCGGCCAACTGGCTTCAACAAGCAGAGGAACTAGGAGGGGTGCTAACGACTATGACAGTAACGTAAAGATTGGAGTTTAGGTCGGTCAACTGGTTTCAACAAGCAGAGGAACTAGGAGGGGTGCTAACGACTATGACAGTAACGTAAAGATTGGAGTTTAGCTCGGTCAACTGGCTTCAACAAGCAGAGGAACTAGGAGGAGTGCTAACGACTATGACAGTAACGTAAAGATTGGAGTTTAGGTCGGCCAACTGGCTTCAACAAGCAGAGGAACTAGGAGGGGTGCTAACGACTATGACAGTAACGTAAAGATTGGAGTTTAGGTCGGTCAACTGGCTTCAACAAGCAGAGGAACTAGGAGGGGTGCTAACGACTATGACAGTAACGTAAAGATTGGAGTTTAGCTCGGTCAACTGGCTTCAACAAGCAGAGGAACTAGGAGGAGTGCTAACGACTATGACAGTAACGTAAAGATTGGAGTTTAGCTCGGTCAACTGGCTTCAACAAGCAGAGGAACTAGGAGGGGTGCTAACGACTATGACAGTAACGTAAAGATTGGAGTTTAGCTCGGTCAACTGGCTTCAACAAGCAGAGGAACTAGGAGGGGTGCTAACGACTATGACAGTAACGTAAAGATTGGAGTTTAGGTCGGCCAACTGGCTTCAACAAGCAGAGGAACTAGGAGGGGTGCTAACGACCATCACAGTAATGTAAAGCTTCCTAAATAACTTGTCCCTTTCAGAAGAGCCTTGAATCTGCAACATAAACTCCAGATCAGTACGTTAATGTGTAGTGGTCACAAGATCCCAACATTCGTTGACTCCAATGAACCTTTTGACGGATCCTTGTTTTATAGCAGGAGAGTCCAGAGACAGCACTGTGACATCACTCAGCTGTAATGTGACATCACTCAGCTGTAATGTGACATCGCTCACGTGTAATTGATGTGATGATGAGTTATTACTGTATTGATATAGCTGTCATAGTGACACTGGGAGAGCATCCCAAATGGTTCCCTGTTCCCTAAATGCCCCATGGGTCCTGGTCATAAGTAGTGAACGATTAAGTGAGCAGGGAGCCATTTGGGACGCAGGCTGACTGGATCAGCTGGGGTTCTATATATTGATCTGGTGGATGAAGTGGGCCCACGGGCCTCTGGAGGTCAGGCTGATCTTAAGGAGGTAAATGATGGGGTGATTTGGACTCCTTGAGTGGTTTTCTAGCACCTTTTAAAAACAAAGAGGCTACAGAGATGCCCCCGTGTTCAATGACCCAACACTAATGCTCTGGTCGTTGTAATATTTGTACGTCCTCATTCTACCAACCTTTGTGATTGAACCATGTTTGCTGAGATGGTGTGGTATTCGTACAGCCATGTTAAAAACCAACGTGGTAAAGGTAGGGAGAATGAGCTAAAGCAGCATTATAAAGTCATTGTATGTTTATGAAGGGAAACAATAGCTCTAGCCCTGCTGGTCGAGTGCTGCTACCCGGAAACAGAATTGTGCTGTTATATATTCATTTCCACAATTCCTGCACGTGTATTTTTCTGAGGTAATTTCAAGATTACAAAATGCCCTTCAAATGAAGATTTTAAAAACAGGAATGTAAAGATGCGTGATGATCATCAACAAACATGGATAGGCAGCTCAGTGAGTTCATAATATCCTAGAAATAAATTATCATAAAATAGACTTCTGTACTTTTTACACACGCTGCCTGCCTTATATACACAGTATAACAATATCTCCAAAATGTTACAATTATAACCTAAAACCCCTCAAAGAAAAATACAACATCTCTGTCTGAAAGGGCACCATAATACCTCAATAGTGCACTACATTTGAGCAGAATAGTGTACAACAACCTCAATAATGCACTACTATTGACCACTACTATTGACCATTTTGTACTATATTATAGTATACTACTATTGACCAGGGTAGTGCACTACATAGAGAATAGGGTGCCATTTTGTCCAATATTATAGTGTACTACTATTGACCAGGGTAGTGCACTACATAGGGAATAGGGTGCCATTTTGTCCTATATTATAGTGTACTACTATTGACCAGGGTAGTGCCCTACATAGGGAATAGGGTGCCATTTTGTCCTATATTATAGTGTACTACTATTGACCAGGGTAGTGCGCTACATAGGGAATAGGGTGCCATTTCGGATTAATTTAATGTCTCTGTCGCTCAGCTCCATGAACCCCATCCAAAGTCATGTCCCGTCATCTGATAAAACCTCCTGTTGAAAGGTTGATAAAACTCCCTCAGCCTCTGTACCACCTCAGAGTCAATATTAGGATGAGTCCTTCCTTTGGTCTTCCCCAGACAGTGAGGCTTACTATTCCCCTCCGGCCTCTTCAGACAGGGGAAGCCCTTGGCTGGGTTGAAGTGAAAGTGTTTGTGACCGACCACCCTCCGGAGGCCCAGGAAGTCCTGTACGCGTGTCATCTCCCCGGCCGGGTCGGAGATCAACCTCTCCCCGCTGATGAAGAGGAGCTGGTCCTTGGGGAAGTACTGCAGCCAGCGTTCTAGGTGCTTGGCATACATCCCGATCTGGACGGCGCTCCAGGACGTATCGATGAGACCCGTAGTCCTGTTCTTGAAGGCGAGGCTCTCGAAGGAGGGGATGTCAGGCTTCTTGGAGCGGGTCTGAGTGTAGTCTGAGATGGCCCTGGTGACGGGGTCTCGGACCACCACAATCAGCCTGGTGTCTGGGGACATGGTGTGGATACGGGCGGGGACGTCTTTAGTGACGTAGTAGCTGGGGGTCTTCTCCATGGTGATCTGACCCTCCTGGGTCTCAGGCATACGGTCTCTAAGGAGAGGAGAGATGGAGAGGTTTGTTATTATACACACAGGATAAAGACAGGACTGTGAAGCACTCCATGAGATGGAGAGATGAGAGATGGAGAGGTGGAGAGATGGAGAGATGGAGAGATGGGGAGATGGAGAGATGGAGAGATGGAGAGATGGAGAGATGGGGAGATGGAGAGGTGGCGAGATGGGGAGATGGAGAGATGGGGAGATGGAGAGTTGGAGAGGTGGCGAGATGGAGAGATGGAGAGCAGGGGAGATGGAGAGTTGGAGAGGTGGCGAGATGGAGAGGTGGCGAGATGGAGAGATGGGGAGATGGAGAGGTGGAGAGATTAGTATTGGGCTAAGGCATATATAGAACTGTGTGGTTCAGGAGTTACATTCTGGGACCATGCAGCAGCCAGGCTATAGTTCAGGAGTTACATTCTGGGACCATGCAGCAGCCAGGCTATAGTTCAGGAGTTACATTCTGGGACCATGCAGCAGCCAGGCTATAGTTCAGGAGTTACATTCTGGGATCATGCAGCAGCCAGGCTATAGTTCAGGAGTTACATTCTGGGACCATGCAGCAGCCAGGCTATAGTTCAGGAGTTACATTCTGGGACCATGCAGCAGCCAGGCTATAGTTCAGGAGTTACATTCTGGGATCATGCAGCAGCCAGGCTATAGTTTAGGAGTTACATTCTGGGATCATGCAGCAGCCAGGCTATAGTTCAGGAGTTACAGCCTGGGACCATGCAGCAGCCAGGCTATAGTTCAGGAGTTACATTCTGGGACCATGCAGCAGCCAGGCTATAGTTCAGGAGTTACATTCTGGGACCATGCAGCAGCCAGGCTATAGTTCAGGAGTTACATTCTGGGACCATGCAGCAGCCAGGCTATAGTTCAGGAGTTACATTCTGGGACCATGCAGCAGCCAGGCTATAGTTCAGGAGTTACATTCTGGGATCATGCAGCAGCCAGGCTATAGTTCAGGAGTTACATTCTGGGACCATGCAGCAGCCAGGCTATAGTTCAGGAGTTACATTCTGGGACCATGCAGCAGCCAGGCTATAGTTCAGGAGTTACATTCTGGGACCATGCAGCAGCCAGGCTATAGTTTAGGAGTTACAGCCTGGGACCATGCAGCAGCCAGGCTATAGTTCAGGAGTTACATTCTGGGATCATGCAGCAGCCAGGCTATAGTTCAGGAGTTACATTCTGGGACCATGCAGCAGCCAGGCTATAGTTCAGGAGTTACATTCTGGGACCATGCAGCAGCCAGGCTATAGTTCAGGAGTTACATTCTGGGACCATGCAGCAGCCAGGCTATAGTTCAGGAGTTACATTCTGGGACCATGCAGCAGCCAGGCTATAGTTCAGGAGTTACATTCTAGGACCATGCAGCAGCCAGGCTATAGTTTAGGAGTTACAGCCTGGGACCATGCAGCAGCCAGGCTATAGTTCAGGAGTTACATTCTGGGACCATGCAGCAGCCAGGCTATAGTTCAGGAGTTACATTCTGGGATCATGCAGCAGCCAGGCTATAGTTCAGGAGTTACATTCTGGGATCATGCAGCAGCCAGGCTATAGTTCAGGAGTTACATTCTGGGACCATGCAGCAGCCAGGCTATAGTTCAGGAGTTACATTCTGGGACCATGCAGCAGCCAGGCTATAGTTCAGGAGTTACATTCTGGGACCATGCAGCAGCCAGGCTATAGTTTAGGAGTTACAGCCTGGGACCATGCAGCAGCCAGGCTATAGTTCAGGAGTTACAGCCTGGGACCATGCAGCAGCCAGGCTATAGTTCAGGAGTTACAGCCTGGGACCATGCAACAGCCAGGCTATTATTTCAGGAGTATTCAGACTGTGCATTCAGGTCAGATTACTCATGGAGACATAAAGGATCATGGGTTGTGGAATAGGAATGATGATCTAGGATCAGGTCCCCCCTGTCCATGTAATCTAAAAGGACCAGTATTCAGTCATAGAGCTGGTCTAGGATCAGGTCCCCCCTGTCCATGTAATCTAAAAGGACCAGTATTCAGAATCATAGAGCTGGTCTAGGATCAGGTCCCCCTGTCCATGTAATCTAAAAGGACCAGTATTCAGTCATAGAGCTGGTCTAGGATCAGGTCCCCCTGTCCATGTAATCTAAAAGGGACACTATTCAGTCATAGAGCTGGTCTAGGATCAGATCCCCCCTGTCCATGTAATCTAAAAGGACCAGTATTCAGTCATAGAGCTGGTCTAGGATCAGATCCCCCCTGTCCATGTAATCTTATTCATTATGATATAAAGGTCAAAGATAAAGGTCAAAACTGTTAGAGGTCTGTCTGTCTGTCTGTCTGTCTGTCTGTCTGTCTGTCTGTCTGTCTGTCTGTCTGTCTGTCTGTCTGTCTGTCTGTCTGTCTGTCTGTCTGTCTGTCTGTCTGTCTGTCCAGTCCCATGATGCCCCCTCTTACTGAGCTGACCTGACTCTTTAAGATAATACATTAGCCAGTTAACTGCAGTCCCAGACCAGGGTAATGACCAGGGCTCTGGGTAATGGCTAAAGTGGGCCACCAGAGATTTCGACTAAGCCTAAACACATAGGCATTAGGGGTAGTAGTCCTTGTAGTGCATTAGAAGGATAGGAAAGGAGGGAGGGAGATAGGGGTAGTAGACTAGTGCTTAGTGAGAGAGAGGTAGTAGACTAGTGCTTAGTGACTTAGAAGGGTAAGGGAGGAGGGAGGGTTGGAGGGAGGGTAGGAGGGAGGGGAGGAGGGAGGGTAGTGGCGAAAAGAGGAAGACAGTTAGATAACACTACATTAGTAGAGTCACTAACATTAGGAGATGGTTGGTAGTACATATCTAACACTACTTTAGTACAGTCACTAACATTAGGAGATGGTTGGTAGTACATATCTAACACTACTTTAGTACAGCCACTAACATTAGGAGATGGTTGGTTGATAGTATATGTCTCGTAAGTAGATTATTACTATTTTTTTAAACAATGAATAACACAGTTATAAATACTACTAATCTACTACTTTGTAACAAAAAAAGGTATTTGCTGATCTCCTTCAGAATATGTGTAACCAGCTACTGCAGAAACAGGCATGGTAAAGCCTTAGCTGAGCACTGCGGACTGGAGCCTTGGGGTGTGTCCTTGACCTGTGGGGAACGCTCCTTTTGGAAAGACCTCATTACTCCAATACAAACACACAGGGGGTTGCTCTTTCCTTCTGTCGCAATCACATAAACCAACAAAACCTCTTCCCCATTAGTCTCTCGATACATCTCTCTCCACTACACTCATACGTTCCATCTCCCTCTCTCCCTATTACTGTGTGAGGTGTGAACAAAACACCAACCACTACAGCTAGCTATCAGCATCACTGCAACACTTCTGCAATTATCTGCCGTATCTCTTGGATACACAAGCGGAGTGCATTTTGTCAAGGCCCTGAGGGAGTCACAGAGAAACTTACTACCAATCAAAATGCACACTTACTCCCAGAGCAAAACAAACCTGGATGGAAGATGAATTAATAATGCATTAGAGAGAGAGAGAGAGAGAGAGAGAGAGAGAGAGAGAGAGAGAGAGAGAGAGAGAGAGAGAGAGAGAGAGAGAGAGAGAGAGAGAGAGAGAGAGAGAGAGAGAGAGAGAGAGAGAGAGAGAGAGAGATGAGGGTTTTCTATACAAATTGATTGAAGCGGTGTTGGGGGAAGACATTATCAAATCCATGTACACACACAACAAGTGTTGTTAAAACTGGCAAGAAACACACACATTTCTTTGCACAAGGCTGTGGGGTGAGACAGGTATGCAGCTCAACCTACTAATCTGAAATCAAATGTCTACTGTTTGCTGATGATCCGGTGCTTCTGTCCCCAACCAAGGAGAGCCTACAGCAGCACCTAGATCTTCTGCACAGATTCTGCCAGACCTGGGCCCTGACAGTAAATCTCAGTAAGTCAAAACTAATGGTGTTCCAAAAAAGGTCCAGTCGCCAGGACCACAAATACAAATTCCATCTAGACACCGTTGCCCTAGAGCACAAAAAAATATACATAAAAAAACACTTGAATCAGTTATAGAACCCATTGCCCTTTGTGTTTGTGAGGTCTGGGGTCCGCTCACTGACCAATAATTTACTAAATGTGACAAACACCAAATTGAGACTCTGCATGTAGAATTCTGCAAAAAAATATCCGCAGTTGCCACGTTCTGACCTTAGTTCTTGTGTTATTTCTTTGTTTTAGTATGGTCAGGGCGTGAGTTGGGTGGGTTATCTATGTTCGTTTTTCTATGTTGGTTTTTTCGTTTGGCCTGGTATGATTCTCAATCAGAGGCAGGTGTCGTTAGTTGTCTCTGATTGAGAATCATACTTAGGTAGCCTTTTTCCACCTGTGTTTCGTGGGTGTTTATTTTCTGTCTTTGTGTATGTCACCAGACAGGACTGTTTCTTTTCGTGTCATTCTCATTTATCGTTAGTTTTGTTCGAGTATTCGTTTTCATTAAAGGGCATAATGAATACTTACCACGCTGCACTTTGGTCCTCCTCTCTTTCTCCCAACGACGATCGTTACAGCAGTGTACAATGTAAAACACCAAATAATGCATGCAGAGCAGAATTAGGCCAATATCTGCTAATTATCAAAATCCAGAAAAGAACAATTAAATTCTACAACCACCTAAAAGGAAGTGATTCCCAAAACTTCCATAACAAAGCCATCACCTACAGAGAGATGAACCTGGAGAAGAGTCCCCTAAGCAAGCTGGTCCTGGGGCTCTGTTCACAAACACAAACACACCCCACAGAGCCCCAGGACAACAGCACAATTAGACTCAACCAAATCATGAGAAAACAAAAAGATAATTACTTGACACACTGGAAAGAATTAACAAAAAAACATAGCAAACTAGAATTATATTTGGCCCTAAAGAGAGAGTACACAGTGGCAGAATACCGACCACTGAGACTGACCCAAAATGAAGGAAAGCTTTGACTCAGTGAGCATAGCCTTACTATTGAGAGAGGCTCCCGTAGGCAGACCTGGCTCTCAAGAGAAGGAAGGCTATGTGCACACTGCCCACAAGGTGGAAACTGAGCTGCACTTCCTAACCTCATGACAAATGTATGACCATATTAGAGAAACATATTTCCCTCAGATTACACAGACACCCAAATAAATCAAAAAAGCCCTTTGAATTTAATTTAATTGAGAGGGAGAGAAGAGAGAGTAAGAGAGAGAGGAGAGAAAGAGAGAGAATGAGAATGAGAGAGAGAAACAATAGAGATGAGAGAGGAGAGAGAAAGAAAAAGAGAGAGAGAGAAAGAGAGACAAAGAGAAAGCGAGAGAGAAGAACAGAGAGACAGAGAGGGAACAGCGTCACAAGCTAGATGAGTGAAGAAGAGTGCCCTTGGGGTGTAACAAGCTTTCACAATTGTTTCTGTGGTAATAAACTAGATTGCCTGGAGGAACCAATAGGTTGCAAAGCATCTTCCTCTATCAGCCAATAGAGATTTAACATAGCCTTCCTGTCCTCCTCCTCCTGCTCTTCCTCCTCCTCCTCTTCCTCCTCCTGAACCACTCGATATCTCTTAGCCCCAGCCCCTAATCACTGTGTGTCTGTGTGAGCTGTGAAACAGCTGTGTTGTGTCTGCTGGTCTGTCAGGTGACTTCATTAACCAATCTCCTTCTAGACAGAGGCTGTTTGAAGCTGCTGGTCTGTCAGGTGACTTCATTAACCAATCTCCTTCTAGACAGAGGCTGTTTGAAGCTGCTGGTCTGTCAGGTGACTTCATTAACCAATCTCCTTCTAGACAGAGGCTGTTTGAAGCTGCTGGTCTGTCAGGTGACTTCATTGACCAATCTCCTCCTAGACAGGGGCTGTTTGAAGCTGCTGGTCTGTCAGGTGACTTCATTAACCAATCTCCTTCTAGACAGAGGCTGTTTGAAGCTGCTGGTCTGTCAGGTGACTTCATTAACCAATCTCCTTCTAGACAGAGGCTGTTTGAAGCTGCTGGTCTGTCAGGTGACTTCATTAACCAATCTCCTTCTAGACAGAGGCTGTTTGAAGCTGCTGGTCTGTCAGGTGACTTCATTAACCAATCTCCTTCTAGACAGAGGCTGTTTGAAAGTGCTGGTCAGTGTTGATATCTGTTGCTATCAGGGAACAAGTTCAAAGGTAGGAATTTACATCCCTGACTGACTGGCTGTATGGAGCTTGTTGTGCTTGGCTGTTGCTGTCGGATGACTTGGGGGAGGAGTGTGGTGTATGGTCATGTACTTTTATCTCTACATTTATATCCAAATAAAACGTAACTTACATACCTGGTCCATTTTAATCTGAATGAGGTGAGCACAGGCTTTCAATAACTTAATAACAACCATCATGATTAGAATTTGAACAGACAGAATGCCCTTTCATGCGAACTTGGAAGTCTAATGATCACCACGGTGATGTCTAGTGTCATGGTCTACTACTATCTACCAGCTCAGAGGGGGAGATTCACCAGGACTATAGAGTCTACTACTATCTACCAGCTCAGAGGGGGAGATTCACCAGGACTATAGAGTCTACTACTATCTACCAGCTCAGAGGGGGAGATTCACCAGGACTATAGAGTCTACTACTATCTACCAGCTCAGAGGGGAGGATTCACCAGGACTATAGAGTCTACTACTATCTACCACCTCAGAGGGGAGGATTCACCAGGACTATAGGGTCTACTACTATCTACCACCTCAGAGGGGAGGATTCACCAGGACTATAGGGTCTACTACTATCTACCACCTCAGAGGGGAGGATGCACCAGGACTACAGGGTCTACTAGTATCTAGCACCTCAGAGGGGAGGATTCACCAGGACAATAGGGTCTACTACTATCTACCACCTCAGAGGGGAGGATTCACCAGGACTATAGGGTCTACTACTATCTATCACCTCTGAGGTAGTATAGGGTCTACTACTGTGGGAACCACTCCTCTCCTCAGACCACCAAACACAGGATAAGAGGTGATGGTATGCAGACACTCAGAATAATCTGGCAACATTTCTGTTAGACAAGTTCCAGACATGAATCAAAGAGAACAGCTTCTTAGAAGGAACGATGAGGCCGTTCTTTGGCCGTAGATACCGGTGGAACTTTCTCTTATCAACCGTGTAAAAGACGTCCTCATCACTCTCTCTCTCTCTGTGTGCACTCAGTGCCTTCTTCACTGTGCTCTTATGTCCAATATCTCTACAGCATTCCTGTCAACACAGATAATGCAAAGGAAGGTTTTCCCATGCTCTCCTCCCCTTCTTTTCTATCCACTCCTCGACTCTTCTCATACCAGCAATATGCAGCAGCAGGAATCAAGGCCACCTGATTAACGGTTGGAAGAAGGCCCAGGTCTAGAGAGAAGATGAGAGGAGAAGGGCGGAGAGGAGGCGTAATGTGTATGCACTCCTCTGGTTTTACATTTTAGTCATTTAACAGACGCTCTCATCCAGAGCGACTTACAGGAGCAATTAGGGTTAAGTTGCTCATGGGCACATCAACAGATGTTTTACCTAGTTGGCGGGGGATTCGAACCAGCAACCTTTCGGTTAGCTACTTGCCACCCATAGATCTGTCACTTTCAGCCTTGTGCTTCCACATAGCAGTTTTATCACTCTCTGCCTTCCTGCTGTTAACAGCACAACAGAACCAACACCTCTGTCAGGGTGGCAAGGATGGATAAATTACAGTTATACATTTTGATCCTTTAGCAGACTGTCTTATCCAGAGCGACTTACAGTCAGCAGAATAAATGTTCAGCAAAATGTGACAAAATATTCTGGGAAAGAAACTTCTTCCTGCCCCAAACGATTTGTTTCCTGCTAGGTGATGTGTTTGATCAATTACTTTGGTAATCCAACTCATGGCTCTATCCTAGCTGCTGCAGGGATGTACAGGTCTACAGTCTGACAGGATCTGATCAGTGATCACATCAGAGATGTACAGGTCTACAGTCTGACAAGATCTGATCAGTAATAAGAGGATAGAGAAGGAGGGTACTAAACAACACCTCCAGGAGGATAGAGAACTAAACAACAACTCCAGGACGACAGAGAAGGAGAGACCTAAACAACAACTCCAGGAGGACAGAGAAGGAGAGACCTAAACAACAACTCCAGGAGGACAGAGAAGGAGAGAACTAAACAACAACTCCAGGAGGACAGAGAAGGAGAGAACTAAACAACAGCTCCAGGAGAACAGAGAAGGAGAGAACTAAACAACAACTCCAGGAGGACAGAGAAGGAGAGAACTAAACAACAACTCCAGGAGGACAGAGAAGGAGAGAACTAAACAACAACTCCAGGAGGACAGAGAAGGAGAGAACTAAGCAACAACTCCAGGAGGACAGAGAAGGAGAGACCTAAACAACAACTCCAGGAGGTTAGAGAAGGAGAGAACTAAGCAACAACTCCAGGAGGACAGAGAAGGAGAGACCTAAACAACAACTCCAGGAGGTTAGAGAAGGAGAAAACTAAGCAACAACTCCAGGAGGACAGAGAAGGAGAGACCTAAACAACAACTCCAGGAGGTTAGAGAAGGAGAGAACTAAGCAACAACTCCAGGAGGACAGAGAAGGAGAGAACTAAACAACAACTCCAGGAGGTTAGAGAAGGAGAGAACTAAGCAACAACTCCAGGAGGACAGAGAAGGAGAGACCTAAACAACAACTCCAGGAGGACAGAGAAGGAGAGACCTAAACAACAACTCCAGGAGGACAGAGAAGGAGAGACCTAAACAACAACTCCAGGAGGACAGAGAAGGGGAGACCTAAACAACAACTCCAGGAGGACAGAGAAGGGGAGACCTAAACAACAACTCCAGGAGGACAGAGAAGGAGAGACCTAAACAACAACTCCAGGAGGACAGAGAAGGAGAGACCTAAACAACACCTCCAGGAGAACAGAGAAGGAGAGACCTAAACAACAACTCCAGGAGGACAGAGAAGGAGAGACCTAAACAACAACTCCAGGAGGACAGAGAAGGAGAGAACTAAACAACAACTCCAGGAGGACAGAGAAGGAGAGACCTAAACAACAACTCCAGGAGGACAGAGAAGGAGAGACCTAAACAACAACTCCAGGAGGACAGAGAAGGAGAGAACTAAACAACAACTCCAGGAGGACAGAGAAGGAGAGAACTAAACAACAACTCCAGGAGGACAGAGAAGGAGAGACCTAAACAACAACTCCAGGAGGACAGAGAAGGAGAGAACTAAACAACAGCTCCAGGAGGACAGAGAAGGAGAGACCTAAACAACAACTCCAGGAGGACAGATAAGGAGAGACCTAAACAACAACTCCAGGAGGACAGATAAGGAGAGACCTAAACAACAACTCCAGGAGGACAGAGAAGGAGAGACTTAAACAACAGCTCCAGGAGAACAGAGAAGGAGAGACCTAAACAACTGAACTGAACCACAATGTGTCCATGTTCTTCTAAGTGTCTGACAAAGTGCTGTAGTCTGATGACCTCCAATAAAAACCCGGGTTTTACCACCTGAAACGACAGTTTCCATCCCTGGTTGATAATAGTTTGATGAGAGATTAACTTTAGTTTTCCAGCTATTGAACTCCGAGAAGTAAAAGTAGGTCTTAACCAATACCGTTCACACAGCTGAGTCAGCTGAAAGTCAACTATTTTGGGAAAGTTCAGAAACAAATGTCAGCATATTTCAATACCTACTGTAGCCCTATACACCCCCCGTTGGGCCCTTTCCTCCTTCTCAACAGATGTTCTGTTCTTTTCCTGCATATCAATATGCTGATGCATTGAATTGAGCTGGGAAGAATCTACACGGATGGCTTTCCTACTTCTTAAACCATTTTATTCCCCTGTGTCCATAAAAACTACTAAGGGTTTGTAGTCAGCAAAAAGAAAACCAAGTGGACTTGTATGAACTACCTGAAGGGAAATGCAACTTCTCCCTCTGAAAGACCTCAGGAGGAGAGTCAACTTTCAGAACAGAATAGAGAACACTGAGGCTGAGTGTTAACAATCTGTCCATCCTGCTGGCCTCAGAGTTCCAGAACCCAGAGTTCCATTTGCAGGCAACGTTCCGAAGGATTCAAGCTGTGTTCGTTGAAAAAGCACTTTCCCGCTCCTGAGGGACATTTGCATACAAGGTAAAGTGAAGAGAAACCCTGTTTCACTCTAATGGCCCTGTTCTATTATCACCAGAGTTAATATAAACCCCAGGGGTTCCTCTGCTGCTCTTTCAGACAGCTGTACACCCCCACCGCCGCTGCAGATTCTAAAGACTCACTTTCAAGTTACTGCCCTCTCTCTGGCTGCGTCTCCAACGGCACTCTATTTCCTAGAAAAGGCACTACTTTTGACCAGGGCCTACAAAGCTCTGGTCAAACGTAGTGCAATTTATAGGGGATAGGGTGATATTTGGGACTCAACCCCATCTTTCTCTATATATACCTTTCCCAAACCCAGCTCCGACCCAGCTCCTACCCAGCTCCCACCAAGCTCCCACCCAGCTCCCACCCAGCTCCCACCCAGTTCCCACCCAGTTCCCACCCAGCTTCTTCATGTCACATTTCAACAGAATGGGTTCATTTTCCAGGAATTCTTCATGTCACATTTCAACAGAATGGGTTCATTTTCCAGGAATTCTTCATGTCACATTTCAACAGAATGGGTTGTTTTCTAGGAATTCTTCATGTCATATTTCAACAGAATGGGTTCATTTCCCAGGAATTCTTCATGTCACATTTCAACAGAATGGGTTGTTTCCAGGATCACTTCACGCCTTTTGATTCCAGCAGCATGTGGTGCCCAGATGTCTTCCTCTCTAAATTCATAGTATCAAGAAGAGAATAAGTCAAGAAGTCTAACTGGGAAATAAAACAGTGACTTACAGAGAAAGGAGGAGGAATGGAAAAAACATTCCCACGGCCTTTGGGAGTTCCCTCCTCCCGCCCTCCCTCCTCCCGCGCTCCCTCCTCCCTCCTCCCGTGCTCCCTCCCTCCTGTATGAGTGAGCGTGCAGCCTACAATTTGTCTGGCAGCTCCTGTCTTTCTGCCTCTTGCTGTAAGCATGTCTATATTCTGTGAAAGCGTGGCCAACTGGCTATATCTGTGGCCGGAGTCCCCGCTGCGCCAGGCCTTGGCCATAGAAATAGAAGGACTAGATGAGAATCCCCTTTCAAGGCGACCATATTGTGTGTTGTAGTTATTCTATGTGTATGGCCTCTCCTCTCTGTGTGGCTCTAGACTGCAGGGTGGGGGGCTTCTACACCACCGCTGGACCAACAGTGTGGAGATGTGGGCAGCAGAGATCAATGCCTCCACGGGGGACGGGCCTGGACCAGGCCACCCAGCAGAGCTGCTCCTCAGCCCCCTCTCCACGGGGGACGGGCCTGGACCAGGCCACCCAGCCTCTCCCCTGCACCTCCTCTCCCCAGGCAACTGACTGATAATTAGACAGTGGTGGAGGCTTTACGAGAGCTAGTCAAGCCTCACCATACCCTCTCCCTGTCCATCCCCTCCTAAGGATACAGTTAGGACCAACACTGAAATAACTAACCTCATGGTAAGAGGACTATCCTCCATGGTGAAAGAGTTGGACCAGCTCAAGTAACCTGAATAACTGGCACCCTTTCTGATCATCTAGAATGTTTTAACAGTAAGTTTACTGGTTGGTATGTGGATGACCATGTGACCTCAGCCCTCCCTCCCTCCACTGTGACTTCACTAAAAGACAGAGTAGAGGGAGATGACTCTGTTGATCCAGGGTGGTGACGGTCACTAGTGATGGTCATTAGTACAGAACCGTGTGGGGTTTCCCCCCCTTCCCTCCCTCCCCTCCCTCCCCAGTCCCTGAACAGAAGCATCATTAAGGGGTGTCTGTAGTGTTCCTTGGCTGTCTGAGGTCACGGTGCTCTGGTCTGACAGGGGTCTGAATGGTCTGGCTGGGCTTTACTCAAGCTGAGGAGTTTTAATGAACCTAACAACCACTCCAGGCAATCAGCTACAGGGTTCTTTCATTACATCCCACAGATACAACTGCACTGTGTTTCCCCACTGTGGATACTTACTGTAGGCCTACACAGTCATCAACCTGCAGCTCTAATGTGTTTAGAAATACCAGTTCTGAGCCAGAGGATGAGCTGTTACATGTTCACCTTCAACTAACATAAGTTGTCAGTTGTCATTCAGACGTTATTGTCTTCCATCTCATTGTCTCTGCCAACAGCCTCCAGCTTCTATGGTCAACACAGATCATGTTACATCGGTTTGCCGTTCTGATTGAGCGCTGACTGATCGAGTAATGAAATACGATGCTAATAGACTCCATAAACCACCAGAGGAAGTAACTGTCCGCTCCTTGCTGAATGTGATCTCTTTTTTTCTAAAGACCCCCCCCCCCCTCCCCACCCGCCCCGTCACAGTGCCTTAGTCAACCTCAACACAAATGTCCTAAAACTGTCCGGAAATTCTTGGAGCAGCTTAACCCAGAAGTCCTTTGAACGTTGCTCCCCTGACTTCCTCCATTGTAGGGTTACGAAGAGAGCTTGATGAAGACAGCGTTGAACTAGTAGCATTAAGGAGCCGTTGACATTGACTGCTAATCTCCATGGCTCAAGTCCATTTAGATGGCTCCTCAAAGAAACCCACAAAGGTACACGTTTCAATGTTGATAAAGTGGCTCATCTGCTGTTTTTCAGGCTTCAATCAAAACCTTCAGAATTCCTGAAATGATTTAACTCTACATATCACTCTGATACTTGACAGAGGTCAAGGGTTGAATCAGGAACAGGTTGTAGTTGTTTAGAACAGAGAGAGGCCTGTTGTGATGCTGTGGGTTACAACAGGTCTAGCTAACACTGGGAACTCACTGAGATGCACTGACATACTGATCATTACAACCACACATTGTTGAACACTGGGCTAACTGTTCACTGTTCCTATAGCTTTGAAATTTGAAATTAACTCATTGTCTGTGTCCCAAGTGGCACCCTATACCCTACATAGTGTGATATGAGCTCTATGAGCTCCGGTCAGAAGTAGTGCGCTAAATAGGAAATAGGGTGTCAATTGGGAACCAAGCACGGTTAAAGCTGTGTTGTCGTAAAGGGAATTACAGACTAAGAATCAATACCTGGAACTGGGAGCACTCAATTGAATTACGATGCTTCTGGCTGCTAGGGGATGATGTCATGATTTAGTCTGTTGACTCCTGGCAGTAAACCATGTGCTGTTTGGGTCTAAACTCCAGAAGAAAAACTGAATAGAAGCTCTAGAAGGAACTGTCAAACTGAATGGAAGCTGTAGAATGTTTGTCTGATCTCTAGAAGGAACTGTCAAACTGAATGGAAGCTGTAGAATGTTTGTCTGACCTCTAGAAGGAACTGTCAAACTGAATGGAAGCTGTAGAATGTTTGTCTGACCTCTAGAAGGAACTGTCAAACTGAATGGAAGCTGTAGAACGTTTGTCTGACCTCTAGAAGAAACTGTCAAACTGAATGGAAGCTGTAGAATGTTTGTCTGATCTCCAGAAGGAACTGTCAAACTGAATGGAACCTGTAGAATGTTTGTCTGACCTCTAGAAGGAACTGTCAAAATGAATAGAAGCTGTAGAATGTTTGTCTGACCTCTAGAAGGAACTGTCAAACTGAATGGAAGCTGTAGAATGTTTGTCTGATCTCTAGAAGGAACTGTCAAACTGAATGGAAGCTGTAGAACGTTTGTCTGATCTCTAGAAGGAACTGTCAAACTGAATGGAAGCTGTAGAATGTTTGTCTGATCTCTAGAAGGAACTGTCAAACTGAATGGAAGCTGTAGAATGTTTGTCTGATCTCCAGAAGGAACTGTCAAACTGAATGGAAGCTGTAGAATGTTTGTCTGATCTCCAGAAGGAACTGTCAAACTCAATGGAAGCTGTAAAATGTTTGTCTGACCTCTAGAAGGAACTGTCAAACTGAATGGAAGTTGTAGAATGTTTGTCTGACCTCTAGAAGGAACTGTCAAACTGAATGGAAGCTGTAGAATGTTTGTCTGACCTCTAGAAGGAACTGTCAAACTGAATGGAAGCTGTAGAATGTTTGTCTGATCTCCAGAAGGAACTGTCAAACTGAATGGAAGCTGTAGAATGTTTGTCTGATCTCTAGAAGGAACTGTCAAGGTGAATGGAAGCTGTAGAATGTTTGTCTGACCTCTAGAAGGAACTGTCAAACTGAATGGAAGCTGTAGAATGTTTGTCTGATCTCCAGAAGGAACTGTCAAACTGAATGGAAGCTGTAGAATGTTTGTCTGATCTCTAGAAGGAACTGTCAAGCTGAATGGAAGCTGTAGAATGTTTGTCTGACCTCTAGAAGGAACTGTCAAACTGAATGGAAGCTGTAGAATGTTTGTCTGACCTCTAGAAGGAACTGTCAAACTGAATGGAAGCTGTAGAATGTTTGTCTGACCTCCAGAAGGAACTGTCAAACTGAATGGAAGCTGTAGAATGTTTGTCTGACCTCTAGAAGGAACTGTCAAACTGAATGGAAGCTGTAGAACGTTTGTCTGACCTCTAGAAGGAACTGTCAAACTGAATGGAAGCTGTAGAATGTTTGTCTGACCTCTAGAAGGAACTGTCAAACTGAATGGAAGCTGTAGAACGTTTGTCTGACCTCTAGAAGGAACTGTCAAACTGAATGGAAGCTGTAGAATGTTTGTCTGACCTCTAGAAGGAACTGTCAAACTGAATGGAAGCTGTAGAACGTTTGTCTGACCTCTAGAAGGAACTGTCAAACTGAATGGAAGCTGTAGAATGTTTGTCTGACCTCCAGAAGGAACTGTCAAACTGAATGGAAGCTGTAGAATGTTTGTCTGACCTCTAGAAGGAACTGTCAAACTGAATGGAAGCTGTAGAATGTTTGTCTGACCTCTAGAAGGAACTGTCAAACTGAATGGAAGCTGTAGAATGTTTGTCTGACCTCTAGAAGGAACTGTCAAACTGAATGGAAGCTGTAGAATGTTTGTCTGACCTCTAGAAGGAACTGTCAAACTGAATGGAAGCTGTAGAATGTTTGTCTGACCTCCAGAAGGAACTGTCAAACTGAATGGAAGCTGTAGAATGTTTGTCTGACCTCTAGAAGGAACTGTCAAACTGAATGGAAGCTGTAGAATGTTTGTCTGATCTCTAGAAGGAACTGTCAAACTGAATGGAAGCTGTAGAATGTTTGTCTGACCTCTAGAAGGAACTGTCAAACTGAATGGAAGCTGTAGAATGTTTGTCTGATCTCTAGAAGGAACTGTCAAACTGAATGGAAGCTGTAGAACGTTTGTCTGACCTCTAGAAGGAACTGTCAAACTGAATGGAAGCTGTAGAATGTTTGTCTGACCTCTAGAAGGAACTGTCAAACTGAATGGAAGCTGTAGAATGTTTGTCTGACCTCCAGAAGGAACTGTCAAACTGAATGGAAGCTGTAGAATGTTTGTCTGACCTCTAGAAGGAACTGTCAAACTGAATGGAAGCTGTAGAATGTTTGTCTGATCTCCAGAAGGAACTGTCAAACTGAATGGAAGCTGTAGAATGTTTGTCTGACCTCTAGAAGGAACTGTCAAACTGAATGGAAGCTGTAGAATGTTTGTCTGACCTCCAGAAGGAACTGTCAAACTGAATGGAAGCTGTAGAATGTTTGTCTGACCTCTAGAAGGAACTGTCAAACTGAATGGAAGCTGTAGAATGTTTGTCTGATCTCTAGAAGGAACTGTCAAACTGAATGGAAGCTGTAGAATGTTTGTCTGACCTCTAGAAGGAACTGTCAAACTGAATGGAAGCTGTAGAATGTTTGTCTGATCTCTAGAAGGAACTGTCAAACTGAATGGAAGCTGTAGAACGTTTGTCTGACCTCTAGAAGGAACTGTCAAACTGAATGGAAGCTGTAGAATGTTTGTCTGACCTCTAGAAGGAACTGTCAAACTGAATGGAAGCTGTAGAATGTTTGTCTGACCTCCAGAAGGAACTGTCAAACTGAATGGAAGCTGTAGAATGTTTGTCTGACCTCTAGAAGGAACTGTCAAACTGAATGGAAGCTGTAGAATGTTTGTCTGATCTCCAGAAGGAACTGTCAAACTGAATGGAAGCTGTAGAATGTTTGTCTGACCTCTAGAAGGAACTGTCAAACTGAATGGAAGCTGTAGAATGTTTGTCTGACCTCTAGAAGGAACTGTCAAACTGAATGGAAGCTGTAGAATGTTTGTCTGACCTCTAGAAGGAACTGTCAAACTGAATGGAAGCTGTAGAATGTTTGTCTGATCTCCAGAAGGAACTGTCAAACTGAATGGAAGCTGTAGAATGTTTGTCTGACCTCTAGAAGGAACTGTCAAACAAGTCAGTTTCTATGTGTCATTTAAGGTGCGTAATTGAATATGGGCCCTTTTATTAGGCCAATATAGGCCCAGATGGCAGCCTATTCACACCTCTTTTGACCAGAGCCTACGGGTGCCATTTGGGACTCTGCTTATGACTCAGGACTATACTTTATATGGACTCTTTTATTACACCAAGGTGGTATTTAGATTTTATTGAGTTGGGAGTCAGCTGTTAGAGTGATACATTCCTCAGTTCACACTTATCCCACTGTGAGGAGAGGCTTCTAGCTTCATTATAACTTTATTATAGCTTTATTGGCCCAATGAAAATGTGTTTTATTTTCACCTGAACAGGATATACATTCATAAACACATTCCATTGGATACCCATAGTGTCTGCACATTCATGTACAGTTTTTCAGAACTACTGTGGGCCTATATTCACCAACCACACGAGCCACAATGAATGGTCACTACTTTAATTAACTTAACTTGGCTACAGGCACTGATTACTTTAACTAATTGTTACCATTGTGTGGAGTAGGCCTATTTCTATTCTATGTGTGTGTGTGTGTGTGTGTGTGTGTGTGTGTGTGTGTGTGTGTGTGTGTGTGTGTGTGTGTGTGTGTGTGTGTGTGTGTGTGTGTGTGTGCGTGCGTGCGTGCGTGCGTGCGTGCGTGCGTGCGTGCGTGCGTGCGTGCGTGTGTGTGTGTGTGTTTAAATCCATGCTAATCAATCTGGTTATTTTTTCCACTCAGCACAATGGCCATATGTCCATCTAATCTTAGTGTTGCATGTTATTTTAGAGGCGTGTTTAAAGACACTGTGTGGATTAGTCCTCCAATAGGTATGTGAAGAGATGTAGAGGCCAGAGAACATACTATTCTAAAGGGAGATATTCTTCCCCGGCAGCCTGCAGGTTTTGTTTGATGTTCTTTGTGAGTCTCTCAAAATAACGGTGTTTGTCAGAAACCCATTCATCGACAAGCCTGTGACATATTTATGTGTTATAGACGGAATAGTAGCCTACACATGGAGATGGATGCAAAATAAATTAAATTAAATAGATGGGCTCAATTAAATGGCAAATTATGAATTATTTTAGTAGTATATACATAATTCGTTTCTATTCCAATCAGTTAACGTTATTAAGTGTATGAAATGTACCTGTACCACTCCAGTCCCTTGTCATAGTTCCGATCAAAGAAGTGCGGCTCGGCCCCAACAGCTCTGATGTCGGGATGCGCCCGGAGGAACTCCAGCAGCGCCCGTGTGCCTCCCTTCTTCACCCCGATGATAATCGCCTGGGGCAACTTCTTACTCTCCACCGGCCCTGAGTCGTTGAAGAGACTTGACACGACATTATTATCCAACGTCCTCTGCTCGCTTCGAATCTCATCCCAGTCCTCCCCTCCTCTGCTGTCCAAATCATTCTCATTATTTAACAAGTCCCTGGATGACGCGCCGAATAACGGATCTAAAGAATCTAGCGGATCTTCTTGGTGTTCGGATTCCAAGTCCCCTTCGTTTTGGAGTCGGGTTTGAGTTCTGTTAGGGTCAACCTTTTCGACATGTTGTGAATGTTTACTGCTGGCTGTACTGACCATCAGACTTGGCATGGTTGAACAGTATCCGACGCAGCAATATATCATATACACCCACAGGGACAACATGATGCAGAAAACAAATAGTTTATTCTTCACGGGGGATGACGAGACAACATGCAGGTTCTGATATATTGGGCTATATTCCATAGGACAGTCGGGCGAGACGAGTCATAATCCAAAAACGCATATTGGCTAAAGTTATTCGCTCCTCTTCCACTGCAAAAATCCTGCTGAAATGGACATAATTCCACAACTTGCCTAGACGTTGTTTATAACGGACTTCTTATTATTTAGTGATGAATGCATCTCATTTCCAGCTCCATTCATGCGGAATTACAAACGAAACGAAAATATACTCGGGTCAGGTGTGTCCGCGCCCTGTGCGTAAAAAGAAATTCGGTTGTTTCCCATCACTTGGCCAACAGGCGTGTGAGCGAGAGGGAGCGCACTACGGCGAATAGATGAGTAGGCTACATCCCATTCATCCCGTTTAGGCTTGGGGCGTATGATTGACAGTAGAGCCGACCAATCCTAGAAGACTATAGTGAGAGATAATTATCTGTTGCTTTATTTCCAATGAGGAGTTATAGGCCAATAAACCCTTCACACATCATGGCTACGTGCGTCATAGTCACCTTATAATGTAGGCTGATTATAACTGTGTTATAAGTGTTTAATGTTAAAAACGTAAAAATATGATAGATTTTTTTTAACATAAAATCATTTTAAAAATCTACATTTCAATTGTTATTTCTTTACTTTACTTTAACAGACTGGAATTGTTGAAGGAAATTAACTTATGTCACTGAAGTGTGCCTATTGACGAAGTAGCCGAATCCTCTATCCAACCCGCTGAAATGCAAAAGGAAATATTATGATAGCGTTTTAAACATCCTTTTATACACCCCAAACATATGGATAACATGGCAGCGTCAACACAACATCTGTTTACTGCCATTGGAATTAGCATCAGAATATCTACCGCTAGAACAAGTGCTTTTCTGCCTGACCAGACAAGACAATAGTCTTATGCGGAGAGATCAGCACGACGTTCTGAAAGGACGTGACACGACGCGGGCAGATGTCCTGAATCTCCTGCGGTTCCAGGGTGAATGGCTAGTTTGTAAAGTTGCATTCTTTCACTGCGTAACAGCGGCAGGGTGTCACGGGGTTGTAGCTACTCGACTTAAGGCGGTTTCTGTACCCTCCTGCCAGCCGGTAGTCAAGATGCGCGTGTAATGTACAGTTTAACAAGTATAGGCTACAAGTGGTGTGTGTGTAAGTGAGTCTGTCTGTTTGTGTGTGTGTGTGTGTGTGTGTGTGTGTGTGTGTGTGTGTGTGTGTGTGTGTGTGTGTGTGTGTGTGTGTGTGTGTGTGTGTGTGTGTGTGTGTGTGTGTGTGTGTGTGTGTGTGTGTGTGTGTGCTTGCGTCCATGCGTGTGTCTGTGTGTGTGTGGTGTGTGTGTGTGTGTGTGTGCTTGCGTCCATGCGTGTGTGCTTGCATCCATGTATGTGTGTGTGTGTGTGTGTGTGTGTGCTTGCGTGCGTGCGTGCGCGTGTGTGTGTGTGTACCTCTTCTTGTGTGTGTGTGTACCCCTTCTTGTGTGTGTGTGTATGTGTGTGTGTGTGTGTATGTGTGTGTATGTGTGTGTGTGTGTGTGGGCCAGGGAAGGTCAGGGGGCAGCAATTGTGTTCAGATGGATTATGAGGATTACTGAAGAGCTTGTGCCATGCCAGTCAGTCTCACCAGAACCACCACACTGACACTGTAATCCCCTTATCTCATCACACACACTCACACACAAGGCTAGATATGGGGAGGGCTTGTGTGTGCGTGTGCGTGTGCGTGTGCATGTGTGTGTATGTGCGTGTGCGTGTGTGTGTGTGTGTGTGTGTGTGTGTGTGTTCTTGTGTGTGTGTGTGTGTGTTTGTGTGTGTGTGTGTGTGTGTGTGTGTTCTTGTGTGTGTGTGTGTGTGTGTTTGTGTGTGTGTGTGTGTGTGTGTGTGTGTGTGTGTGTGTGCGTGTGTGTGTGTGTGTGTGTGTGTGTGTGTGTTCTTGTGTGTGTGTGTGTGTGTGTGTGTGTGTGTGTGTGTGTGTGTGTGTGTGTGTGTGTGTGTGTGTGTGTGTGTGTGTGTGTGTGTGTGTGTGTGTGTGTGTGTGTGTGTGTGTGTGTGCGCTCTGTGTTTATCTGAATCCATACACCCAGGCATGTTCCAACAGGAAAACCATTTTCTTCAGAAAGTCGGAAACAGTTTTCTCAGCAGGCCTACTGGAGATGACTTTGACTGTTATAAAGCAGGAGTCAGACAGTTAAATGGTGTACGTTTGATAATGGCCCACAATTACTGGGTTAAGGAGTTGTAGTCCTTTACATCTTCAATCAGATTACAGTAAATGGACACATTAAAGGAGTCCTGGTCCTTCACATCTTCCATCAGATTACAGTAAGTGGACACATTAAAGGAGTCCTGGTCCTTCACATCTTCAGATTACAGTAAGTGGACACATTAAAGGCGTCCTGGTCCTTCACATCTTCCATCAGATTACAGTAAATGGACACATTAAAGGAGTCCTGGTCCTTTACATTTTCAGATTACAGTAAGTGGACACATTAAAGGAGTCCTGGTCCTTCACATCTTCCATCAGATTACAGTAAGGGAACACATTAAAGGAGTCCTGGTCCTTCACATCTTCCATCAGATTACAGTAAGGGAACACATTAAAAGAGTCCTGGTTCTTCACATCTTCCATCAGATTACAGTAAGGGGACACATTAAAGGAGTCCTGGTCCTTCACATCTTCCATCAGATTACAGTAAGTGGACACATTAAAGGAGTCCCGGTCCTTTACATCTTCCATCAGATTACAGTAAGTGGACAGATTAAAGGAGTCCCGGTCCTTTACATCTTCCATCAGATTACAGTAAGTGGACACATTAAAGGAGTCCTGGTCCTTCACATCTTCCATCAGATTACAGTAAGTGGACACATTAAAAGGGTCCCGGTCCATCACATCTTCAGATTACAGTAAGTGGACACATTAAATGAGTCCTGGTTCTTTACATCTTCCATCAGATTACAGTAAGTGGACACATTAAATGAGTCCTGGTTATTCACATCTTCCATCAGATTACAGTAACTGGAACATTTAATGTAACATTAAAGGAGTCCTGGAGTCCTACTTCCTCTCTTCTCTCATGTGGTCATATCAGTCACCATCACACACACAAGAACAACTCATCAACTCATAAACTACAAGTGCATGAATGATCATCTCAAGACCTCATCAGTATGAACAGAGAAGTGGAACATTTGTTTTTGAGGGAATTGTATGAGGTTACATTATTGCATTGTTACAGTTTTTCCCAGTTGTTTACACACTAAATCTGGCCCATGAGGCACAATGACACAAACCTGTAACTTCTTTAGCAGAACTATACAGCCAATCTGCAATACTACTGGCATGTTGTGCTTTACACTCAGATTGCAATTCTATAACAAACATTTGGCAAAACCTTCACAACTAAAATATTGTGTGTAAATGAAAAGCAACACTGTTCACTTTGCAGTCAGACCTTTGGAATGGATAAAGGTGAGCGCTCCTGTGTTTTGACAACAATGGAAGCAAACTTGTCAGAGAGAGGTAGAGGTAGAAGGAGAGGTGGAGGTGGGGGTGGGGTACCGGTGGCGGTAGAGGTGGAGGTGGGGGTACCGGTAGAGGTGGAGGTGGAGGTGGAGGTAGAGGTGGGGGTGGGGTACAGGTGGAGGTGGGGGTACTGGTAGAGGTGGAGGTGGAGGTAGAGGTGGGGGTGGGGTACTGGTGGAGGTAGAGGTGAAGGTGGGGGTACCGGTAGAGGTGGAGGAAGACCAAGAACAAGGAGAGAAATCTCTGATGAAATTCGGGCGACTGTGGTGGACCATGTGGTGAACCGTGGTTTGACTTTGAGAGAGTCTGGGCAGAGAGTGCAGCCCAATCTGAGCGTCTTCACCGTAGCATCCATCCTCCAGACGTTCCACAATGAGAAGAGGTTTGTACTACAGACATTGGACCTCTACTACTTTTACTACCTGACAGTAGAACAACATAAAGCACAGTAAAGACGGTAGATTCCAATACATACTGGAAGGGGAAACAAAGTACATGTTTCATCTATTACTGTATGTATGAAATTGGGAGCTATACTACTTTGTAACATGTTTATCTTGTATACTGTATTACTGTGGTGTTTACTGTACTGGATGCTATTTTGTGTTTGTAGAACTGAACGACGACAACCACGTGTGTCACGCTCGTTGATGGACGTAGACCGAGGCGCAGCATAGAGTTCCACGTGTTTTATTCCGATGAAACTCAAACAGAAATAACAAAGAGCAACGAAACGTGAAGCTATGTAGTGCTCGCAGGCAACTAGACATAGACAAGATCCCACAAAGCACAAAGGGGAAATGACTGCCTAAATATGATCCCCAATCAGAGACAACGATAAACAGCTGTCGCTGATTGGGAACCATACCAGGCCAACATAAATCACTAATCACCTAGACGACCCACCCTAGTCACTATCACGCCCCAACCCACATAGAGAAAAACAGCTCTCTGTGGCCAGGGCGTGACTACGTGGTGGTAGAACATGTCTGTTTACAGACCAACAGGAGGCTGCCATTGTGCAAATGGTAGATTAAAATAATACCATAAGACTGTGGGACATTTTAAAATTCAATTTAGCGAAGACGAGGAGGAGGGGAAGGAACATCATTGGTCAGTGCGCCATCATTGAGGTACCCGGCCAGCGCGGGGGGAAATGTCACCATATGTGCAGCTATGAGCCACAATGGAGTCCTCCACCGCCATGCCACCCTTGGACCGTACAACACTGCCCATCTCCTTCATTTCCTTACAAGACAACCTTACAAGACAATCTTTTTCAGCCAGAGCAGAGAGGGCCAGGTGATCCTGAGCAGGAAATGTAGGTTCTAATTTGGGACAACGGGAGTTTCCATCGCGCTGCTCAGGTCCGCAACTGGTTCCATGACCATCCCAGGTTTACACTTCTCTATCTCCCACCATATTCCCCATTTCTCAACCCCATTGAGGATTTGTTTTCAGTATGGCAGTGGAAGGTGTATGATCACAAACCCCATGAACGTATGGTCCTTCTCCAGACAATGGAGGAGGCCTGTGACATTCCAGCAGAGTCCTGTCAGGGGTGGATGAGTCATGCCAGAAGACATTCCCCTGCTGTCTGGCCAAGGAAAATACTGTGATGTTGATGAAAATCTGTGGCCGGACCAAGACAACAGACATGACTGATTTTGTTTTCTCAATGGAGGATTTATTTCTTGACTTATGATTTATATTTGACAGTTTCTTCATAGGACTATTTTTCTTCCTTTGCATATGCAAAATATATTTACTGTATGTTTTCATTTTTACTGTATGTGTGCTTACAGTATGCTGCTTGACATGTACTGAGTCATGTTGAAATATAAAACAGACATTTTTACATTTGTGTTCCTTTCTTGTTTGAGTACACAAACAATATCCAGTATAACAACAAAAGTCTTTACACTGAAATAGGTTCTAATAGTAGTGTTTTGAATACGTCACATCAGTGGGATCTGGGTTGTCACTAAGTTAGAACCATTTGATGTGGCCGTCTCATTAGTAAGCAGGGAGTACTGTACATGATTTTGATTACTGTGTTTCATTTTGCAAGATGTCTGTGGTGTTTGGAGAAATTGGCTAACAGTGTTTAGAGTTTTGAGTACCTGAGATGTAGTTTCAGAAAATGTGTGTTAAAAGTTGGTAAAAACTGTTAAGGGGGAAAGCATACAACTACAAAGTGTTGTTGGTCTTCCTCTAAATATAGCGATGCAGCGACTGACTAACCATCTGGACTGACTAACCATCTGGACTGACTAACCATCTGGACTGACTAACCATCTGGACTGACTAACCATCTGGACTGACTAACCATCTGGACTGACTAACCATCTGGACTGACTAACCATCTGGACTGACTAACCATCTGGACTGACTAACCATCTGGACTGACTAACCATCTGGGCTGACTAACCATCTGGACTGACTAACCATCTGGACTGACTAACCATCTGGACTGACTAACCATCTGGGTTTATCACCTCATCCTGGAAACACATTACTGTGGCAGAGTGCAGATTTCAGCACCTCACAGGATTCTGACAGGCTTTCCCACAGTGTTCAAATGACAGAGGTTTACCACAGGGTTACAGATGTATTAATGACAGAGGGTTACCACAGGGTTACAGATGTATTAATGACAGAGGGTTACCACATGGTTACAGATGTATTAATGACAGATGTTTACCACAGGGTTACAGATGTATTAATGACAGAGGTTTACCACAGGGTTACAGATGTATTAATGACAGAGGGTTACCACAGGGTTATAGATGTATTAATGGCAGAGGGTTACCACAGGGTTATAGATGTATTAATGACAGAGGGTTACCACAGGGTTACAGATGTATTAATGACAGAGGGTTACCACATGGTTACAGATGTATTAATGACAGAGGGTTACCACAGGGTTACAGATGTATTAATGACAGAGGGTTACCACAGGGTTACAGATGTATTAATGACAGAGGTTTACCACAGGGTTACAGATGTATTAATGACAGAGGTTTACCACAGGGTTACAGATGTATTAATGACAGAGGGTTAGAACATGGTTACAGATGTATTAATGACAGATGTTTACCACAGGGTTACAGATGTATTAATGACAGAGGTTTACCACAGGGTTACAGATGTATTAATGGCAGAGGGTTACCACAGGGTTACATATGTATTAATGACAGATGTTTACCACAGGGTTACAGATGTATTAATGACAGAGGGTTACCACAGGGTTACAGATGTATTAATGACAGAGGTTTACCACAGGGTTACAGCTGTATTAATGACAGAGGTTTACCACGTGGTTACAGATGTGTTAATGACAGAGGTTTACCACAGGGTTACAGATGTATTAATGACAAAGGTTTACCACAGGGTTACAGATGTATTAATGACAGAGGTTTACAGATGTATTAATGACAAAGGTTTACCACAGGGTTACAGATGTATTAATGACAAAGGTTTACCACAGGGTTACAGATGTATTAATGGCAGAGGGTTACAGATGTATTAATGACAAAGGTTTACCACAGGGTTACAGATGTATTAATGACATGGGTTTACCACAGGGTTACAGATGTATTAATGACAGAGGGTTACCACAGGGTTACAGATGTATTAATGACAGAGGTTAACCACAGGGTTACAGATGTATTAATGACAGAGGGTTACCACAGGGTTACAGATGTATTAATGACAGAGGTTTACCACAGGGTTACAGATGTATTAATGACAGAGGTTAACCACAGGGTTACAGATGTATTAATGACAGAGGGTTACCACAGGGTTACAGATGTATTAATGACAGAGGTTTACCACAGGGTTACAGATGTATTAATGACAGAGGGTTACCACAGGGTTACAGATGTATTAATGACAGAGGTTTACCACAGGGTTACAGATGTATTAATGACAGAGGGTTACCACAGGGTTACAGATGTATTAATGACAGAGGTTTACCACAGGGTTACAGATGTATTAATGGCAGAGGGTTACCACAGGGTTACAGATGTATTAATGACAGAGGGTTACCACAGGGTTACAGATGTATTAATGACAGAGGTTTACCACAGGGTTACAGATGTATTAATGACAGAGGTTTACCACAGGGTTACAGATGTATTAATGACAGAGGTTTACCACAGGGTTACAGATGTATTAATGACAGAGGTTTACCACAGGGTTACAGATGTATTAATGACAGAGGGTTACCACAGGGTTACAGATGTATTAATGACAGAGGTTTACCACAGGGTTACAGCTGTATTAATGACAGAGGGTTACCACAGGGTTACAGATGTATTAATGACAGAGGGTTACCACAGGGTTACAGATGTATTAATGACAGAGGGTTACCACAGGGTTACAGATGTATTAATGACAGATGTTTACCACAGGGTTACAGATGTATTAATGACAGAGGTTTACCACAGGGTTACAGATGTATTAATGACAGATGTTTACCACAGGGTTACAGATGTATTAATGACAGAGGTTTACCACAGGGTTACAGATGTATTAATGACAGAGGTTTACCACAGGGTTACAGATGTAATAATGACAGAGGGTTACCACAGGGTTACAGATGTATTAATGACAGAGGTTTACCACAGGGTTACAGATGTGTTAATGACAGAGGTTTACCACAGGGTTACAGATGTATTAATGACAGACGGTTACCACAGGGTTACAGATGTGTTAATGACAGAGGTTTACCACAGGGTTACAGATGTATTAATGGCAGAGGGTTACCACAGGGTTATAGATGTATTAATGACAGAGGGTTACCACAGGGTTACAGATGTATTAATGACAGAGGGTTACCACAGGGTTACAGATGTATTAATGACAGAGGTTTACCACAGGGTTACAGATGTATTAATGACAGATGTTTACCACAGGGTTACAGATGTATTAATGACAGAGGTTTACCACAGGGTTACAGATGTATTAATGACAGAGGGTTACCACAGGGTTACAGATGTATTAATGACAGGGTAAACAAGGTAATTCCTATTGAGGTGCTTCATTCAGGTATTCTCTATTAACATCATACCTTTTCTCATTAAAAATACACAGACACACACACACGCACACACGCACGCAAGCGCGCACGCACGCACGCACGCACGCACACACACACACACACACACTCACTCACACATTCACACACACACACACACACACACACACACACACACACACACACACACACACACAAGAAGACAGACAAACACACAAAACACACACGCACACACACAAGAAGACACACACACGCACACACATACACAAACACACACAAAAACACACACACAGACACACACACACTGAGGACATAGGAGATCTCAGACGATGAGACAGTTCAAGAGGACTGGTTAATGACCTCATCTTTCACATCCAAAACACTTCCTACAAACCAAAACAACTCAATGAGAAATACACACGACACACCATCAGGACGTAGACACGCTAAGACTTGCAGTGATGACCGACACACACACACATAAATACATACTCACAGACACGCACTAGAAACAAAGTGTATAAACGCTAAGCCCTCACAGTGATGACAGGGCTATAAGACACGCCAAAACAACAGATCAAGACACTGCTCGGCATGCTTTAAGTCCTCCTAAGTCTCTCTCTCTCTCTCTCCTACTCTCTACCTCTCTCTAGCTTTCTATCTCTCTCTCTACTTATCTCTCTCCCTCTCTCTCTCCCTCTCTCTCTCTCCCTCTCTCTAGCTTTATATCTCTCTCTCTACTTATCTCTCTCCCTCTCTCTCTCTACGTATCTCTCCCTCTCTCTCTCTACGTATCTCTCCCTCTCTCTCTCTACGTATCTCTCCCTCTCTCTCTCTACGTATCTCTCCCTCTCAATTCAATTCAATTCAATTCAATTCAAGGGGCTTTATTGGCATGGGAAACATGTGTTAACATTGCCAAAGCAAGTGAGGTAGATATTATACAAAAGTGAAATAAACAATACAAATTAACAGTAAACATTACACATACAGAAGTTTCAAAACGATAAAGACATTACAAATGTTATATTATATATATACAGTGTTGTAACAATGTACAAATGTTTAAAGCACACAAGTTAAAATAAATAAGCATAAATATGGGTTGTATTTACAATGGTATTTGTTCTTCACTGGTTGCCCTTTTCTTGAGGCAACAGATCACAAAACTTGCTGCTGTGATGACACACTGTGTTATTTCACCCAGTAGATTTTTTATTTATTTAACTAGGCGAGTCAGTTAAAACTTCTTAGGGATCGGCGTCCCGTTAATGGGACAGTTGTAAATCATGCAGCGCCTTATGTCACCATCGCAGATTTTAGAGAAACAACAAATGTCGGTACATAGAAGTGTCTTATATCGGCTGAAAGCTTAAATTCTTGTTAATATAACTGCACTGTCTAATTTACAGTAGCTATTACTGCGAAAAAATGCCATGCTATTGTTTGAGGAGAGCTCATAACAACTAAACACTTTTTTCACCGCGATAGGTTTGATAAATAAGGTGAAATGTGTACTTACATTCTGAAATCTTGCTCTGATTTATCATCCAAAGGGTCCCAGAGATAACATGAAGTGTCGTTTTGTTAGATAAAATAATTTTTCATATCCTAAAAAGGTCCATATAGCATGATCGATTTTGTATTTCCACTCGTTCAATTTGCAAAGAAAGGAATCTGTGAAAATCTAACCCTAAACGTTGTTTCAACCAGTCAAATCACGTTCGTTGTCACGTTCCTGACCTGTTTTCTGTTGTTTTTGTATGTGTTTAGTTGGTCAGGGCGTGAGTTGGGGTGGGCATTCTATGTTATGTGTTTCTATGTTGGTTAATGGGTTGCCTGATATGGTTCTCAATTAGAGGCAGGTGTTTTACGTTTCCTCTGATTGAGAACCATATTAAGGTAGGTTGTTTCACATTGTTTGTGGTGGGTGGTTGTCTCCTGTGTCTGTGTTTGTCGCGCCACACGGGACTGTTTCGGTTTGTTTTGTAGTCTGTACCTGTTCGTGCGTTCTTCGTGTATATGTAAGTTCTTATGTTCAGGTCAGTCTACGTCGTTTGTTGTTTTGTAGTTTGTTAAAGTGTTGTCGTGTTCTTTCGTCTTTACTTTAATAAATTCATTATGTCTACATTTCATGCTGCGCTTTGGTCCAATCCCTACTCCTCCTCTTCATCCGAGGAGGAGGAATTAGACAGCCGTTACATTCGTATGTATTCCTCAGAGATCCTAGAACGTAACCAGACTTCACTATATCATTAGGGGTGTAGTATATCCTATAGGACACCAAATTTGGTCAGAGAGCGACCCCTTCATGGCACGCCGATGACGCGGCCTGTCTTTATTTGATCGACTGCATCTTTGTCAAATAAGCACCAATCGGGGTCAAACAAAGCTAGCTAGATAGCCAATGAGCAGGGCTTTACAACTGAGACACTCCACAGACTCTCCTAAAACTGCGCACCAAATGGCACTATTGGTCAAAAGTTGTGCACTACTACCCATAAGAGCTCTGGTCAAAAGTAGTGCACTATATAGGGAATAGCGTGCTGTTTGTGTTTGTGTAACTAACCATACCTGTATAGTACTACTGACTAACTAACCATACCTTTATAGTACTACTGACAAATTAACCATACCTGTATTACTCAATACTACTGACTAATTAACCATACCTGTATTACTCAATACTACTGACTAACTAACCATACCTCTATAGTACTACTGACTAACTAACCATACCTTTATAGTACTACTGACTAATTAACCATACCTTTATAGTACTACTGACTAATTAACCATACCTGTATTACTCAATACTACTGACTAACTAACCATACCTCTATAGTACTACTGACTAACTAACCATACCTTTATAGTACTACTGACTAACTAACCATACCTTTATAGTACTACTGACTAATTAACCATACCTCTATAGTACTACTGACTAATTAACCATACCTCTATAGAACTACTGACTAATTAACCATACCTTTATAGTACTACTGACTAATTAACCATACATTTATAGTACTACTGACTAACCATACCTTTATAGTACTACTGACTAACTAACCATACCTGTATTACTCAATACTACTAACTAACCATACCTTTATAGTACTACTGACTAACTAACCATACCTTTATAGTACTACTCACTAACTAACCATACCTGTATAACTCAATACTACTGACTAATTAACCATACCTGTATAGTACTACTGACTAACTAACCATACCTGTATTACTCAATACTACTGACTAACTAACCATACCTGTATTACTCAATACTACTGACTAACTAACCATACCTGTATTACTCAATACTACTGACTAACTAACCATACCTGTATAGTACTACTGACTAACTAACCATACCTTTATAGTACTACTAACTAACTAACCATACCTGTATTACTCAATACTACTGACTAACTAACCATACCTCTATAGTACTACTGACTAACTAACCATACCTTTATAGTACTACTAACTAACTAACCATACCTTTATAGTACTACTGACTAACTAACCATACCTTTATAGTACTACTGACTAACTAACCATACCTTTATAGTACTACTAACTAACTAACCATACCTGTATAGTACTACTGACTAACTAACCATACCTTTATAGTACTACTAACTAACTAACCATACCTTTATAGTACTACTAACTAACTAACCATACCTGTATTACTCAATACTACTGACTAACTAACCATACCTCTATAGTACTACTGACTAACTAACCATACCTTTATAGTACTACTAACTAACTAACCATACCTGTATTACTCAATGCTACTGACTAACTAACCATACCTCTGTAGTACTACTGACTAACTAACCATACCTTTATAGTACTACTAACTAACTAACCATACCTTTATAGTACTACTGACTAACTAACCATACCTTTATAGTACTACTGACTAACTAACCATACCTTTATAGTACTACTGACTAACTAACCATACCTTTATAGTACTACTAACTAACTAACCATACCTTTATAGTACTACTAACTAACTAACCATAGCTTTATAGTACTACTGACTAACTAACCATACCTGTATTACTCAATACTACTAACTAACCATACCTCTATAGTACTACTGACTAACTAACCATACCTGTATTACTCAATACTACTAACTAACCATACCTCTATAGTACTACTGACTAACTAACCATACCTGTATTACTCAATACTACTAACTAACCATACCTCTATAGTACTACTGACAATTATGTGAGCTAAGAACAGGTGCTTTCAACAAAGACCTCGGCATCATTCTATTATATACCTCTGGGAATAGGGCCATCAATCAAGTACCAGATATCAAGGGTCAGAACACAGGGGCCAGAAATCAAGGGCAAGAAGAAGAAGGAGAAGGAGGACAAGGAGAAGGAGAAGAAGAAGAAGAAGAAGAAGAAGAAGAAGAAGAAGAAGAAGAAGAAGAAGAAGAAGAAGAAGGAGAAGAAGAAGAAGGAGAAGAAGGAGAAGGAGAAGAAGAAGAAGGAGAAGGAGAAGAAGAAGAAGCAGAAGAAGAAGAAGAAGCAGAAGAAGTAGTAGAAGAAGCAGAAGAAGAAGAAGAAGAAGGAGAAGGAGAAGAAGAAGAAGGAGAAGAAGGAGAAGGAGAAGAAGGAGAAGGAGAAGAAGGAGAAGAAGAAGGAGAAGGAGAAGGAGAAGAAGGAGAAGGAGAAGGAGAAGAAGGAGAAGGAGAAGAAGAAGGAGAAGAAGGAGAAGGAGAAGAAGAAAGAGAAGTAGAAGGAGAAGAAGAAGAGGAAGAAGGAGAATGAGAAGAAGAAGGAGAAGAAGAAGAAAGAGAAGGAGAAGAGGAAGAAGAAAGAGAATGAGAAGAAGGAGAAGAAACAGAAGGAGAAGGAGAAGAAGGAGAAGGGGGAGAAGATTCCCACCATAGTTGCTGGGAAGGTAATTATTGAACAAGCAAAGGAACATATTGCAGGAACATAAATTAACTTTTTACTGAAGGCTACAATCTGGCACCAGTTGTAAAATGAATTAGTTGTACGCCTACAATCAAAATGTTACTTTGAGTCTCTGACATTTATGACTGATTGCGTTAATTACAGTATGTCACCTGGCCAACTTGTTTCTAGATGTGGTGATGCTGGTTTAAGCTGGGGGGGGTTTGCAAATGTTTGCCTCATTATATAACGTGGGTAGTACTGTTGACTATATCTTATTCTCTGAATATCCTATTAACAAAATCACGGTTTCTAAATGAACAAATATTTTGTCTCAACTAAGCGACAATCTCCACCCAGTACTCTGGTTTGCTGACTTTAAATATCTGTCCTGCATTAGGCAGAAACTTTGAGTAATATTAAACCAGAAATATGCCAGTGTTATCGACATACCGGTTCCTCTTCAAACCCATACAGTGAGGCAGTCTGGCAGACACCTAAATGTCAGAAGTGGTTCTAGGTATGTATTGTTGGAGAGAGATACCATGTCAGAAGTGGTTCTAGGTATGTATTGTTGGAGAGAGATACCATGTCAGAAGTGGTTCTAGGTATGTATTGTTGGAGAGTGATACCATGTCAGAAGTGGTTCTAGGTATGTATTGTTGGAGAGTGATACCATGTCAGAAGTGGTTCTAGGTATGTATTGTTGGAGAGTGATACCATGTCAGAAGTGGTTCTAGGTATGTATTGTTGGAGAGAGTGATACCATGTCAGAAGTGGTTCTAGGTATGTATTGTTGGAGAGAGATACCATGTCAGAATTGGTTCTAGGTATGTATTGTTGGAGAGGGATACCATGTCAGAAGTGGTTCTAGGTATGTATTGTTGGAGAGTGATACCATGTCAGAAGTGGTTCTAGGTATGTATTGTTGGAGAGTGATACCATGTCAGAAGTGGTTCTAGGTATGTATTGTTGGAGAGAGATACCATGTCAGAAGTGGTTCTAGGTATGTATTGTTGGAGAGTGATACCATGTCAGAAGTGGTTCTAGGTATGTATTGTTGGAGAGTGATACCATGTCAGAATTGGTTCTAGGTATGTATTGTTGGAGAGAGATACCATGTCAGAAGTGGTTCTAGGTATGTATTGTTGGAGAGTGATACCATGTCAGAATTGGTTCTAGGTATGTATTGTTGGAGAGAGATACCATGTCAGAAGTGGTTCTAGGTATGTATTGTTGGAGAGTGATACCATGTCAGAAGTGGCTCTAGGTATGTATTGTTGGAGAGTGATACCATGTCAGAAGTGGTTCTAGGTATGTATTGTTGGAGAGAGATACCATGTCAGAAGTGGTTCTAGGTATGTATTGTTGGAGAAAGATACCATGTCAGAAGTGGTTCTAGGTATGTATTGTTGGAGAGAGCGATACCATGTCAGAAGTGGTTCTAGGTATGTATTGTTGGAGAGAGATACCATGTCAGTAGTGGTTCAGGGACCCTGGTCCATAGTAATGCCCTATACAGGGACCCTGGTCCATAGTAATGCCCTATACAGGGACCCTGGTCCATAGTAATGCCCTATACAGGGACCCTGGTCCATAGTAATGCCCTATACAGGGACCCTGGTCCATAGTAATGCCCTATACAGGGACCCTGGTCCATAGTAATGCCCTATACAGGGACCCTGGTCCATAGTAATGCCCTACACAGGAACCCTGGTCCATAGTAATGCCCTATACAGGGACCCTGGTCCATAGTAATGCTCTATACAGGGACCATGGTCCATAGTAATGCCCTATACAGGAACCCTGGTCCATAGTAATGCCCTATACAGGGACCCTGGTCCATAGTAATGCCCTATACAGGGACCCTGGTCCATAGTAATGCCCTATACAGGGACCCTGGTCCATAGTAATGCTCTATACAGGGACCCTGGTCCATAGTAATGCCCTATACAGGGACCCTGGTCCATAGTAATGATCTATACAGGGACCCTGGTCCATTGTAATGCCCTATACAGGGACCCTGGTCCATAGTAATGCCCTATACAGGGACCCTGGTCCATAGTAATGCCCTATACAGGGACCCTGGTCCATAGTAATGCCCTATACAGGGACCCTGGTCCATAGTAATGCCCTATACAGGGAGAAGGGTTAAATTTGGGACGCAGAGCCAAAGTCTCAGTCTGGGCAGAGGTCCTCAAAGATACATTATACAGTCCACATTGTGTGGTCCTTTGTGCTTTAATTTCAGACATTCCTGAGATGTTTTACCTCTCATACCTCTTTTGTCTCGCTGGCCGGTCTACATTAGACAGATCTAGGATAACAACTAGCTATGCAGAAATCTGAAGAATTTGAAACTTTATATTATCAAACTGATGTTCTGTATATATCTATTTAAGTCACACCTCTTCTACTGTCCTCTCCTTCATCCACAATGACCTGATAACACAGGATGCAGATATGCACACATGAAGGAAAGGAGACAAGGAGAGGAAGCCACTTTAGAATATTGACATGCTCTCCAGGCCTCATACTGATCGTCCTCTACAATAGTCTAGGATGGCTCTCTCTCCCCATCTCCTTTCCTTGTCTCTCCTCCTCTCCTTCAACCTCTGCCAGCAGACTCACCTCTACCTCCACCAGGCTCCTCTCCTGACAAGCCTAGGCTGCACTGCTTTGATCTGGGCTGAGATGACAAGGCTGTGTGGTCTGCCTGGCTGCCCCAGGCCCCTCCAGTCTCCTCAGCCACAACAGTCCCCTCGTGGCAAGGTCATGTCCTGGGGAGGGAGGCAGAAGGGACATGTCATCTCCAGCACCACTGCACTTCGAGCTCTGGAAACATACAGTCAGGAAGGGACAACCTGCAGGAGATTCCTCAGCCCGGCAACTAAAGACTGTGGTTATAACATCACCTTGTCCATGTCACTTTCAAGGCACAAGAACAACTGCTATGAGACATGAGACTAATGAAACTGGAACGTTTGGTTGATTCTGTTCATTATACAACGGGTGGGTCTAATCCTGGATGCTGATTGGTTAAAACATGTTTAATAGAACACAATACTGTTCTTTCTGAACGTTCTGGAACATAACGCTGGCCCCCCTCTGAACAGACCCCAGGTATCAGGTTGCAGCCAAGTGGAGGGGCCCAGCCTGCTGAACTAAGCTGAGCTACACTGGTCACTAGGTGAGGTATGTTGAGGTGGAGGGGCCCAGCCTGCTGAACTAAGCTGAGATACACTTGGTCACTAGGTGAGGTTAGTTGAGGCCCTGAGCACCAGACAGAGGAGGATGATGATCATTTCTATATGAATAGTTCTGTAGCGTTGCACCTCTTGAACAGACTCCTGGTTTCAGGTTTCAACGGGAGAGGACATGTTGGTCATTACTAGGTGAGGTATCTGTCTGAGAGAGAGGGTGAAATACCACAGTGTGAGGTGAGGTATCTGTCTGAGAGAGAGGGTGAAATACCACAGTGTGAGGTGAGGCATCTGTCTGAGAGAGAGGGTGAAATACCACAGTGTGAGGTGAGGCATCTGTCTGAGAGAGAGGGTGAAATACCACAGTGTGAGGTGAGGTATCTGTCTGAGAGAGAGGGTGAAATACCACAGTGTGAGGTGAGGTATCTGTCTGAGAGAGAGGGTGAAATACCACAGTGTGAGGTGAGGTATCTGTCTGAGAGAGGGTGAAATACCACAGTGTGAGGTGAGGTATCTGTCTGAGAGAGAGGGTGAAATACCACAGTGTGAGGTGAGGCATCTGTCTGAGAGAGAGGGTGAAATACCACAGTGTGAGGTGAGGCATCTGTCTGAGAGAGAGGGTGAAATACCACAGTGTGTCGTCACAGCAACAAGGTTTGTGACCTGTTTGCCACAAGAAAAGGGCAACCAGTGAAGAACAAACACCATCGTCAATACAACCCATATTTATGTTTATTTATTTTCCTTTTTGTACTTTAACTATTTGCACATTATTACAACACTGTATATAGACATAATATGACATTTGAAATGTCTTTATTCTTTTGGAACTTTTGTGAGTGTAATGTTTACTGTTTCTTTTTTTATTGTTTATTTCACATTTGTTAATTATCTATTTCACTTGCTTTGGCAATGTAAACATTGTATGTTTCCCATGCCAATAAAGCCCCTTAAATTGAAATTGAATGGAAAGAGAAAGAGAGAGAGAGAGAGAGAGCTAGAGAGAGGGATAGAAGGATGTATGGAGGGAGGCCAGACTGAGGAAGATAAGAGAGAGAGAGGGGCTCTGTGTAAATTACATACTACAGACACAACCTAACAACCAGCCAGGGCACAGGGAAGGAAGTAAGGTTAGGTCACCCACTAGATTCTGTCAGAGCTGAGGCCTGAATTCTCCACCGTCAATGTCAACAGGAAGAGAGGTTGATTACCATATACAGATAAAGCCTTTGAGAGGACAACCAGCACCGTCTAGCATCAACCCTAGACCAACACACCAGTCAGACCACACCCCTGTACACCGTCTACCATCAACCCTAGACCAACACACCAGTCAGACCACACCACTATACACCGTCTACCATCAACCCCTAGACCAACACACCAGTCAGACCACACCCCTGTACACCGTCTACCATCAACCCCTAGACCAACACACCAGTCAGACCACACCCCTGTACACCGTCTACCATCAACCCTAGACCAACACACCAGTCAGACCACACCACTGTACACTGTCTAGCATCAACCCTAGACCAACACACCAGTCAGACCACACCACTGTACACTGTCTAGCATCAACCCTAGACCAACACACCAGTCAGACCACACCACTGTACACTGTCTAGCATCAACCCTAGACCAACACACCAGTCAGACCACACCACTGTACACTGTCTAGCATCAACCCTAGACCAACACACCAGTCAGACCACACCCCTGTACACCGTCTACCATCAACCCTAGACCAACACACCAGTCAGACCACACCACTGTACACCGTCTAGCATCAACCCTAGACCAACACACCAGTCAGACCACACCCCTGTACACCGTCTACCATCAA
>NC_074666.1:99699821-99794821 GCF_029448725.1 Salvelinus fontinalis
GTTAAAGCCAGTAATGCTGCCTCTTTACCTACTTAAAGGAGTTAAAGCCAGTAATGCTTCCTCTTTATCTACTTAAAGGAGTTAAAGCCAGTAATGCTTCCTCTTTCCCTACTTAAAGGAGTTAAAGCCAGTAATGCTTCCTCTTTACTGTACTTAAAGGAGTTAAAGTCAGTAATGCTTCCTCTTTACCTACTTAAAGGAGTTAAAGCCAGTAATGCTTCCTCTTTACCTACTTAAAGGAGTTAAAGCCAGTAATGCTTCCTCTTTATCTACTTAAAGGAGTTGAAGCCAGTAATGCTTCCTCTTTACCTACTTAAAGGAGTTAAAGCCAGTAATGCTTCCTCTTTACCTACTTAAAGGAGTTAAAGCCAGTGATGCTTCCTCTTTACCTACTTAAAGGAGTTAAAGCCAGTAATGCTTCCTCTTTACCTACTTAAAGGAGTTAAAGCCAGTAATGCTTCCTCTTTACCTACTTAAAGGAGTTGAAGCCAGTAATGCTTCCTCTTTACCTACTTAAAGGAGTTAAAGCCAGTAATGCTTCCTCTTTACCTACTTAAAGGAGTTAAAGCCAGTGATGCTTCCTCTTTACCTACTTAAAGGAGTTAAAGCCAGTAATGCTTCCTCTTTACCTACTTAAAGGAGTTAAAGCCAGTAATGCTTCCTCTTTACCTACTTAAAGGAGTTGAAGCCAGTAATGCTTCCTCTTTACCTACTTAAAGGAGTTAAAGCCAGTAATGCTTCCTCTTTACCTACTTAAAGGAGTTAAAGCCAGTAATCCTCTCCACACACACTGTGATGGTTATGGACTGTATTTGACCATGAACTAGTTACTGTAGCTGTTATGCGCATCTATAGTGGCTCTCTTAAGGTAGATGTTGAGTAGATGTTTTCACAGGCCACATCAGTGTCATGGTCTATGTCTGAGTGTTGGAGCACATGCAGGTACCACCATCGGACACATATTATTAGTTATGTGTATTATTCGTTTTCTTAACTGTATTGTTGGTTAAGGGCTCGTAGTAAGCATGTCACTGTAAGGTCTACACCTGTTGTATTCGGCGCATGTGACTAATACAATTTGATTTGAACATTGTTGGATTGTTCAGAGAGCCCTGTACAGCAACCTGTAGAATGTATTTATGCTGAAACAGAAAAAGCTCTTTGCTGTCTGACGCCCTGCACTCAGGACCATAATGAAGATGTTGCTGTTTGTTAATGACAGACCAAAGGGCTTGTCCCAACCGTCTCAACACTCTGGAGGGACTGAAACTTCCCCTAACATTAACATTAACCCTCTGTTGACCATGATTCTCTATATACTAACTTCACTCTGTAGTGATGGACCTTCCCCTAACATTAACCCTCTGTTGTTACCATGATTCTCTATATACTAACTTCACTCTGTAGTGATGGACCTTTCCCTAATATTAACCTTAACCCTCTGTTGTTACCATGATTATCTATAAACTAACTTCACTCTGTAGTGATGGACCTTCCCCTAACATTAACCCTCTGTTGTTACCATGATTCTCTATATACTAACTTCACTCTGTAGTGACGGACCTTCCTCTAACATTAACCTTAACCCTCTGTTGACCATGATTATTTCTAACACAAACGCAGGGGTCATGAACCAGGGTCAACCTGGTGAACCTGCTCTAGGACCATGATTCTCTGTCCTGCTTGGTTCTGTACTAAGGTTGATTCTCTGTCCTGCTTGGTTCTGTACTAAGGTTGATTCTCTGTCCTGCTTGGTTCTGTATTAAGGTTGATTCTCTGTCCTGCTTGGTTCTGTACTAAGGTTGATTCTCTGTCCTGCTTGGTTCTGTACTAAGGTTGATTCTCTGTCCTGCTTGGTTCTGTACTAAGGTTGATTCTGTGTCCTGCTTGGTTCTGTATTAAGGTTGATTCTCTGTCCTGCTTGCTTCTGTATTAAGGTTGATTCTCTGTCCTGCTTGGTTCTGTTCTAAGGTTGATTCTCTGTCCTGCTTGGTTCTGTTCTAAGGTTGATTCTCTGTCCTGCTTGGTTCTGTATTAAGGTTGATTCTCTGTCCTGCTTGGTTCTGTACTAAGGTTGATTCTGTGTCCTGCTTGGTTCTGTACTAAGGTTGATTCTCTGTCCTGCTTGGTTCTGTACTAAGGTTGATTCTCTGTCCTGCTTGGTTCTGTACTAAGGTTGATTCTGTGTCCTGCTTGGTTCTGTACTAAGGTTGATTCTCTGTCCTGCTTGGTTCTGTATTAAGGTTGATTCTCTGTCCTGCTTGGTTCTGTACTAAGGTTGATTCTCTGTCCTGCTTGGTTCTGTACTAAGGTTGATTCTCTGTCCTGCTTGGTTCTGTATTAAGGTTGATTCTCTGTCCTGCTTGGTTCTGTACTAAGGTTGATTCTCTGTCCTGCTTGGTTCTGTACTAAGGTTGATTCTCTCGACACCATGGCTCTGTTTAGTAAAAGGTCAAATTAACCAATTAACAAACAAAACAAAGATAGTGGTAGTGTCTAACCTGGTCAGATACAGTTATATAGTGGTCTATGTCTAACCATGGTCAGATAAAGTTATATAGTGGTCTATGTCTAACCTGGTCAGATACAGTTATATAGTGGTCTATGTCTAACCATGGTCAGATAAAGTTATATAGTGGTCTATGTCTAACTATGGTCAGATAAAGTTATATAGTGGTCTATGTCTAACCATGGTCAGATAAAGTTATATAGTGGTCTATGTCTAACCATGGTCAGATAAAGTTATATAGTGGTTTATGTCTAACCATGGTCAGATAAAGTTATATAGTGGTCTATGTCTAACCATGGTCAGATAAAGTTATATAGTGGTCTATGTCTAACCATGGTCAGATAAAGTTATATAGTGGTCTATGTCTAACCATGGTCAGATAAAGTTATATAGTGGTCTATATCTAACCATGGTCAGATAAAGTTATATAGTGGTCTATGTCTAACCATGGTCAGATAAAGTTATATAGTGGTCTATGTCTAACCATGGTCAGATAAAGTTATATAGTGGTCTATGTCTAACCATGGTCAGATAAAGTTATATAGTGGTCTATGTCTAACCATGGTCTGAGAGCCACAACCACCATCCAAAGTCTCTGTAGGTAAATTACCCGTTGATGTATCACCTCATATCGGTGTCATTAGAGGTCATTAGGGGTCGTTAAGGGTCATTAAGCTTCACAGGTCACAGCCCTGGGCGAAATGTCTTTGTTAGCCTCCCTGCAGGTCTGCAATGAGACAATTACTCCACAATTACTCCACAATTACTCCACAATTACTCCACAGAGAGAGGGTGGCGGTAAAACCACTGTCACTACTCTGTAGGAGGACCAATAGGGAGAGAGAGGAAGGAGTTAACACCACTGTCACTATTCTGTAGGAGGACCAATAGGGAGAGAGAGGAAGGAGTTAACACCACTGTCACTACTCTGTAGGAGGACCAATAGGGAGAGAGAGGAAGGAGATAACACCACTGTCACTACTGTGGGACATCAAACAGCAGGACACCAGATGAATGCAGGACAATGTCATCCTATAACGTTATTGTTGTCGTTTTCATAAAGCACACAACATAACAGCTGCTGTTACATGGTGGGGTTGCTAGGATCCGACCAGTTACACCCACACGAAACAACACGTCACCTTCGTTATAAAAACACACACAGTACAAACAGACTTCACCTTGAGTGAACTCAGCGAAGAAGAAGTTACGTATTCAACTCTGATTCACTATCCTCCTGGTACATGTCTGTTTCACTATCCTCCTGGTACATGTCTGATTCACTATCCTCCTGGTACATGTCTGATTCACTATCCTCCTGGTACATGTTCGATTCACTATCCTCCTGGTACATGATTCACTATCCTCCTGGTACATGTCTGATTCACTATCCTCCTGGTACATGATTCACTATCCTCCTGGTACATGTCTGATTCACTATCCTCCTGGTACATGTCCGATTCACTATCCTCCTGGTACATGTCTGATTCACTATCCTCCTGGTACATGTCTGATTCACTATCCTCCTGGTACATGATTCACTATCCTCCTGGTACATGTCTGATTCACTATCCTCCTGGTACATGTCTGATTCACTATTCTCCTGGTACATGTCTGATTCACTATCCTCCTGGTACATGTCTGATTCACTATCCTCCTTGTACATGTCTGATTCACTATCCTCCTGGTACATGTCTGATTCACTATCCTCCTGGTACATGTCTGATTCACTATCCTCCTGGTACATGTCTGATTCACTATCCTCCTGGTACATGTCTGATTCACTATCCTCCTGGTACATGTCTGATTCACTATCCTCCTGGTACATGTCTGATTCACTATCCTCCTGGTACATGTCTGATTCACTATCCTCCTGGTACATGTCTGATTCACTATCCTCCTGGTACATGTCTGATTCACTATCCTCCTGGTACATCCTCCTGGTACATGTCTGATTCACTATCCTCCTGGTGCATGTCTGATTCACTATCCTCCTGGTACATGTCTGATTCACTATCCTCCTGGTACATGTCTGATTCACTATCCTCCTGGTATATGTCTGATTCACTATCCTCCTGGTACATGTCTGATTCACTATCCTCCTGGTATATGTCTGATTCACTATCCTCCTGGTACATGTCTGATTCACTATCCTCCTGGTACATGTCTGATTCACTGTCCTCCAGGTACATGTTTCATGTGCTAGCCAGCTAGATACACTTGAACTGATGTGGCCTTCCTGCTTCTCTGTGAGAGGTCATACCTTTCATTGTGGAGGGATTAAGAGAGAGAAGACTGCGGATGTGAGGATTCGTCCAGGATGATTTAGAAGTGTCCAGAGACTCTCCACTGCTTCAGTGCTGCTGCAGGTTCTAGAAGAGGGGGAGAAGAGGGGAGGAGGAGGAAGGGAGAGGGGGGGATAGAGAGTTGAGAAATACCTCAGAGATTGTTTCAGAAATGCTTGGGCTAAAATGATTTGAGTTAGGAACAGGTCCTTCAGAGATACTTTCAGAAATGCTGGCACTAAAAGGGTAAGGAGGCGAGGGGTGTTAGGGGGGTCACTGGGGCCGGTCGTCTAGTGGGGGGGATAACGAAAACAAATGAGCGAACGAGGTCAAGGGTCAGGGGGGTTGAGATCAAGGCTCAAGGATCCCCCACCTTACACACACACACACACACACACACACACACACACACACACACACACACACACACACACACACACACACACACACACACACACACACACACACACACACACACACACACACACACACACACACACACACACACACAGACACAGACCCCCCCACCCCTTGTAAGATTGATGAATCCTCAGTGATACAGGCCCAGAGAGAAGCCATTTCTCAGTATCACTTACCAACAGAGGCCTCTGAACCCTGAGGACAGCTAACCTAGCCACAAGGAGCAAACCTGGGTTCAAATACTTTTCAAAACCTTTCCTACACCGTGACCGTTTGCTGTGTTTACCTTTGCCAGCCTGGAGGGCCAGGAGGGAGGGATTTACAGAAGTTGGGACTTCTCTATAGAGCCCATTGCAACAGGCTAGCTCCATCAGGCACAGAGGAAGTATTTCAAATGATTTAGAATAGTATTTGAACCCAGGTCTGGCTATCAGCTAGTGGTGTGCTGCCCTGCCTCTGCCCCAGACCACCTGTTGGCCCATTAGATCTTAATGGACCTGGTAATGTAGAGGCCTGGGACCTGGGGACACGTTGACCTGACTGGAGGCAGGAGGGCTGGATACAGACAGTCAACACCAAGGTTAAGGAAAGCTACTGCCTTCCATGACTAGAGCAGCACCACTACGTCTGCCTCCTCAGTACTTTAATGCCTCGTGTTCAGGAAAAGTAATAGATGAAGGATTGAGGCTGGATACAGACAGGCAATACCAATGTTAAGAACAGCTACAGACACCCATTAGACTACGAGACTAACGCGGATACTAATGCCTCTTATGCTTGTGTCATAGGACCCCCACTAGAATGGGAGGAGGCTAGATAGACTCCCTGTTATCTCTCTCTGACATGGACATGTAGAAAATACCTGTTATCTCTCTCTAACATGGACATGTAGAAAATACCTGTTATCTCTCTAACATGGACATGTAGAAAATACCTGTTATCTCTCTCTGACATGGACATGTAGAAACTACCTGTTATCTCTCTCTGACATGTAGAAAATACCTGTTATCTCTCTCTGACATGTAGAAAATACCTGCTATCTCTCTCTGACATGGACATGTAGAAAATACCTGTTATCTCTCTCTGACATGGACATGCAGAAAATACCTGTTATCGCTCTCTGACATGGACATGCAGAAAATATCTCCTATCTCTCTGACATGGACATGTAGAAAATACCTGTTATCTCTCTCTGACATGGACATGTAGAAAACACCTGTTATCTTTCTCTGACATGGACATGTAGAAAAGAAGATGGCTCTGCTGATGATGTCAGAACCTGACTGAGGCGCTGATAGAGACAGCTACAGGGGATATATTGACCAATAGCTGAATGACTGGGAAGCTCAGAGATGACACGTGTTTAATAGGAAGTGGAGGTCGCAGGATGTTGAGTGGTATCTGAAGCAAGGCTGTCCTCTACTGGAGAATAAACATACAACACCATCCAGGGTTCAGTACCATTCAACGTCCGATTTTCCCTAACCCCTAACCCTAAATCTAACCCTAACCTGTACTCCTACCCTAACCCTAACCTTAACCCTAAATCTAAATCTAACCCTAACCTGTACTCTTACCCTAACCCCTAACCCTAAATCTAACCCTAACCTGTACTCTTACCCTAACCCCTAACCCTAAATCTAACCCTAACCTGTACTCTTACCCTAACCCTAACCTTAACCTTAACCCTAAAACGAATCCTAGCTCCTAATCCTGAGCCTAAAACTAATCCTAGCTCCTAATCCTGAGCCTAAAATGAATCCTAGCACCTAATCCTGAGCCTAAAACTAATCATAGCTCTTAATCCTGAGCCTAAAACTAATCCTAGCTCCTAATCCTGAGCCTAAAACTAATCCTAGCTCCTAATCCTGAGCCTAAAACTAATCCTAGCTCCTAATCCTGAGGCTAAAACTAATCCTAGCTCCTAACCCTGAGCCTTAACCTAGTTTGAACCCTAACACTAATTCTAACCTAACCATAAACCCCCTAGAAACAGCATTTGACCTTGTGGGGACCAACAAAATGTCCTCAGTTGGTCAAATTGTTTTTTTTTTACAATTCTTGTGGGGAGTTCTGGTCCCGACAAGAAAAGTTAAACACGTCCACGCACGCACGCACGCACGCACGCACGCACGCACGCACGCACGCACGCACGCACGCACGCACGCACGCACACACACACACACACACACACACACACACACACACACACACACACACACACACACACACACACACACACACACACACACACACAGTCACACACAGTCACACACAGTCACACACAGTCACACACAGTCACATAGAACCACACGGACCAGGTGGGGTAATTAAAAATGTAGAGTTTAATATATATATATTTATTCTTGACATTCTGATAAGGATTGCGGTAGGCTTCACAGTACACACTGACTGTGTTCCACTTTATATGCTAAGCAGAGGAAAAGGGGTAGGCGGGGCTTAGCGTTGTGGAGGCGGGGCGTGGCGCTGGTCTTGCCAAGCGGGAGGGACAGCAGCTTTGTTTCTACACTAGTTATGAAAAGCAGAAGAAAGGAGGAGGCAGTACATCCAACGGGCAACAGCTCCCATGAAGGTGAAGATTCCCCTAGGTACAGGATACTGATGTAGGATCAGCTTCCTCTCCCTCATTCCCAGTATTAACCATATGTGGGGGAAATGTTAAACTGACCCAGGGTCAGCGTCTAATGCCAACTTCACTCTACTCCAACTCCAGGGCAACAGCCATTCCTCTTTCAACCCATGACGCCCTCATCGTCATGAACTCATCTTGACCAATCAAAGCACATCAATCAATTTCCACATATCATCTATAATATCACATTGCATTTTGTAGGTTCCCCTAAAATAGTTGATTATAAATATATCCCTAAAAAGGCAGCGATTGACGCGTCATGGATTATCAAAAGACTACCTAAATCCATGACAGTGTCACATTTTCCCTTCTTTCCACAAATCAGAATAAACCTCAAAAACGACAAGTAAACAAGTTGATCTGTAACAGCAAAACAGACTGGATGAAGGGACATGAGGTTTGGGGTTGGAGGTTAAAACAGACTGGATGAAGGGACATGAGGTTTGGGATTGGTAGTTAAAACAGACTGGATGAAGGGACATGAGGTTTGGGGTTGGAGGTTAAAACAGACTGGATGAAGGGACATGAGGTTTGGGGTTGGAGGTTAAAACAGACTGGATGAAGGGACATGAGGTTTGGGGTTGGAGGTTAAAACAGACTGGATGAAGGGACATGAGGTTTGGGGTTGGTGGTTAAAACAGACTGGATGAAGGGACATGAGGTTTGGGGTTGGTGGTTAAAACAGACTGGATGAAGGGACATGAGGTTTGGGGTTGGAGGTTAAAACAGACTGGATGAAGGGACATGAGGTTTGGGGTTGGAGGTTAAAACAGACTGGATGAAGGGACATGAGGTTTGGGGTTGGAGGTTAAAACAGACTGGATGAAGGGACATGAGGTTTGGGGTTGGAGGTTAAAACAGACTGGATGAAGGGACATGAGGTTTGGGGTTGGTGGTTAAAACAGACTGGATGAAGGGACATGAGGTTTGGGGTCGGAGGTTAAAACAGACAGGATGAAGGGACATGAGGTTTGGGATTGGTGGTTAAAACAGACTGGATGAAGGGACATGAGGTTTGGGATTGGTGGTTAAAACAGACTGGATGAAGGGACATGAGGTTTGGGGTTGGAGGTTAAAACATACTGGATGAAGGGACATGAGGTTTGGGGTTGGAGGTTAAAACAGACTGGATGAAGGGACATGAGGTTTGAGGTTGGTAGTTAACACAATAATATATAGTTTGAAAGACACCCCTGCCCCGCATCCTCACAGAAAATATATGAAGCCAGCACAGACAGTAAACTCTTATAAATTAAAAACATAAATAACCGATGTGAGGGCACTTGCAAATTGTCATAGTGTATAATCACCACCACTATCAATATAACTCAGTGTTTATCAGCAAGATCTACATAAACATCGTAGTGCATTGACAAGAACACATACTGACTGAGGCATACCATACAACAACACTGCAGAGGTATTCGACCGGGGGTTCACCCCCCCCCCCCCCCAGGGGTTCATGGAGGTACTGCAGTATAAAATAGTAGAATGTTCTCTTTCTAATGACGGCGATTATATTCCTCAACTCCTAATATTGAGCTCATTACACTTATTGGAGCTAATTACATTCACTGGAGCAACTGACATAGGCGTTGAAAAGCGAGTACCAGTCACAGTCTATACTGTAGGGTAGGGTGGGGTCTTTACTGTAGGGCAGGGTGGGGTCTTTACTGTAGGGCAGGGTGGGGTCTTTACTGTAGGGCAGGGTGGGGTCTATACTGTAGGGTAGGTTGGGGTCTATACTGTAGGGTAGGGTGGGGTCTATACTCTATGGTAGGTTGGGGTCTATACTGTAGGGTAGGGTGGGGTCTATACTGTAGGGTAGGGTGGGGTCTATACTGTAGGGTAGGGTGGGGTCTTTAAAGTAGGGTAGGGTTGCGTCTATACTGTAGGGTAGGGTGGGTCTATACTGTAGGGTAGGTTGGGGTCTATACTGTAGGGTAGGTTGGGGTCTATACTGTAGGGTAGGGTGGGGTCTATACTGTAGGGTAGGGTGGGGTCTATACTGTAGGGTAGGGTGGGGTCTATACTGTAGGGTAGGGTGGGTCTATACTGTAGGGTGGGGTCTTTACTGTAGGGTAGGGTGGGGTCTTTACTGTAGGGTAGGGTGAAGTCTATACTGTAGGGTAGGGTGGGGTCTATACTGTAGGGTAGGGTGGGGTCTATACTGTAGGGTAGGGTGGCGTCTATACTGTAGGGTAGGGTGGGGTCTATACTGTAGGGTAGGGTGGGGTCTATACTGTAGGGTAGGGTGGGGTCTATACTGTAGGGTAGGGTGGGGTCTATACTGTAGGGTAGGGTGGCGTCTATACTGTAGGGTAGTGTGGGGTCTATACTGTAGGGTAGGGTGGGGTCTATACTGTAGGGTAGGGTGGGTCTATACTGTAGGGTAGGTGGGGGGTATACTGTAGGGTAGGGTTGCGTCTATACTGTAGGGTAGGTTGGGGTCTATACTGTAGGGTAGGGTGGGGTCTTTAAAGTAGGGCAGGGTGGGGTCTTTAAAGTAGGGTAGGTTGGGGTCTATACTGTAGGGTAGGTTGGGGTCTTTACTGTAGGGCAGGGTGGGGTCTTTACTGTAGGGTAGGGTGGGGTCTATACTGTAGGGTAGGGTTGCGTCTATACTGTAGGGTAGGCTGGGGTCTATACTGTAGGGTAGGGTGGGGTCTATACTGTAGGGTAGGTTGGAGTCTATACTGTAGGGTAGGGTGGGGTCTATACTGTAGGGTAGGTTGGAGTCTATACTGTAGGGTAGTGTGGGGTCTATACTGTAGGGTAGGGTTGCGTCTATACTGTAGGGTAGGGTGGGGTCTATACTGTAGGGTAGGGTGGGGTCTATACTGTAGGGTAGGGTGGGTCTATACTGTAGGGTAGGGTGGGGTCTATACTGTAGGGTAGGATGGGATCTATACTGTAGGGTAGGGTGGGGTCTATACTGTAGGGTAGGGTTGCGTCTATACTGTAGGGTAGGGTGGGGTCTATACTGTAGGGTAGGGTGGGTCTATACTGTAGGGTAGGGTGGGGTCTATACTGTAGGGTAGGGTGGGGTCTATACTGTAGGGTAGGGTGGGGTCTATACTGTAGGTTAGGTTGGGGTCTATACTGTAGGGTAGGGTGGCGTCTATACTGTAGGGTAGGGTGGGGTCTATACTGTAGGGTAGGGTGGGTCTATACTGTAGGGTAGGGTGGGGTCTATACTGTAGGGTAGGGTGGGGTCTATACTGTAGGGTAGGGTGGGGTCTATACTGTAGGTTAGGTTGGGGTCTATACTGTAGGGTAGGGTTGCGTCTATACTGTAGGGTAGGGTGGGGTCTATACTGTAGGGTAGGGTGGGTCTATACTGTAGGGTAGGGTGGGGTCTATACTGTAGGGTAGGGTGGGTATATACTGTAGGGTAGGGTGGGTCTATACTGTAGGGTAGGGTGGGGTCTATACTGTAGGGTAGGGTGGGGTCTATACTGTAGGGTAGGGTGGGGTCTATACTGTAGGGTAGGGTGGGGTCTATACTGTAGGGTAGGGTGGGGTCTATACTGTAGGGTAGGGTGGGGTCTATACTGACCACATTGGTCATTTAATAAAATCACAATTTTGACACGTCCCTCCGTCAACCCTGTGTCACTTTTAGAAAGATTTTAACCAGTTTAATCCACAAAATGTCACAAAGTTTCAACATAATTATAAAGCCTTAGTTTAATTTGTTACTTTGACAAAGTCATTTCTGAAAATTATTATTATGTGATTAGTGATTAATTTACATATGTCCCTAATATTTAAGTTCAAGTCTGTGACGTGAACTGAACTCTCGTTCTAATGATGCTGAAACAGTTCATTTTTAAATATTTTTTGGGGGGGAAAAAAAACTTTGAACATCTAATAGTCAAATCATAGAGTAAAAGCCAGTTGGACTGTTTGTGGTCATCTTCTGGTGTTTTGTAGTTGTAACACCCTGTTACCCATAGATAGACAAGATTGAAATGTTTTCACTAGTTCTCATTGTTTAAGTTTACATTCAATTGACTCTCCCTCCCTGTTGCACACAACAAACTTCCATCCCCCCATGTCACAGGGGGATTTATGGCTGATTTAAGAAGAAATCGGCAACCCCGTTACTTTATTTGGAACGGAATAGGCACTTACTATAGTAATGCTTTTTATTTCACCTCTTGAGATGGAAAATGTGTTTTTCATGACAGAATGTGGAAATTAGGTCAAATCAAACGTTTCCTTTGACCGAGTAACACTTCTCAAAAGTCACCGTAGTGGTGGAACGAGCCACCTATCCAGCACCATCTCTGATTGATTCCTCATATTATCTGGACTATCCTTGGCAACATATCTTCCAAAAACCAGATCGGTAAACCGTCACTTCTTCCTCTATATAAAGTATAGCGGTCAAATGCAGGGTCTATTTGTATAAAGATGGCTTTTTTGACCGAGTATTTCTTGGTGATTTACTCAGGGACCCTCCCAGAACAGTAATATATTTCTTCACTCATGCTTCCGCAGTGTCACATGTCTGTTGTGTTGTTGTGTGTGAATCTGGTAATAAATCGTGTGCAGGGGACAAAAATAAACATCACATTATTTATCATATCATTTCTCTACACATAATAAATATATCATCACATATATTAATATATATGGATAATGAAGATTTGCCTTTACATTACGCTTTACCTCTTAGGTTTATACACATATTTATGTACAGTTCTTTGAATTTATACTATAGGGTCGAAGATCACAGAGCCTGGACTACAGAGCCTGGACTACAGAGCCTGGACTACAGAGCCTGGACTACAGAGCCTGGAATACAGAGCCTGGTCTACAGAGCCTAGACTACAGAGCCTGGAATACAGAGCCTGGAATACAGAGCCTGGTCTACAGAGCCTAGACTACAGAGCCTGGAATACAGAGCCTGGAATACAGAGCCTGGACAACAGAGCCTGGACTACAGAGCCTGGACTACAGAGCCTGGAATACAGAGCCTGGAATACAGAGCCTGGTCTACAGAGCCTAGTCTACAGAGCCTGGACTACAGAGCCTGGACTACAGAGCCTGGTCTACAGAGCCTGGAATACATAGCCTGGACTACAGAGCCTGGACTACAGAGCCTGGTCTACAGAGCCTGGACTACAGAGCCTGGAATACATAGCCTGGACTACAGAGCCTGGACTACAGAGCCTGGACTACAGAGCCTGGACTACAGAGCCTGGAAAACAGAGCCTGGAATACATAGCCTGGACTACAGAGCCTGGACTACAGAGCCTGGTCTACAGAGCCTGGAATACATAGCCTGGACTACAGAGCCTGGAATACAGAGCCTATACTACAGAGCCTGGACTACAGCGCCTGGACTACAGAGCCTGGACTACAGAGCCTAGAATACATAGCCTGGACTACAGAGCCTGGAATACATAGCCTGGACTACAGAGCCTGGAATACAGAGCCTGGAATACAGAGCCTGGAATACAGAGCCTGGAATACAGAGCCTGGTCTACAGAGCCTAGTCTACAGAGCCTGGACTACAGAGCCTGGACTACAGAGCCTGGACTACAGAGCCTGGACTACAGAGCCTGGTCTACAGAGCCTGGAATACATAGCCTGGACTACAGAGCCTGGTCTACAGAGCCTGGTCTACAGAGCCTGGACTACAGAGCCTGGAATACATAGCCTGGACTACAGTGCCTGAGATACATAGCCTGGTCTACAGAGCCTGGACTACAGAGCCTGGAAAACAGAGCCTGGAATACATAGCCTGGACTACAGAGCCTGGACTACAGAGCCTGGTCTACAGAGCCTGGAATACAGAGCCTGGAATACAGAGCCTGGACTACAGAGCCTGGACTACAGAGCCTGGAATACATAGTCTGGACTACAGAGCCTGGACTACAGAGCCTGGTCTACAGAGCCTGGACTACAGAGCCTGGAATACATAGCCTGGACTACAGAGCCTGGAATACATAGCCTGGACTACAGAGCCTGGACTACAGAGCCTGGAAAACAGAGCCTGGAATACATAGCCTGGACTACAGAGCCTGGACAACAGAGCCTGGTCTACAGAGCCTGGAATACAGAGCCTGGAATACAGAGCCTGGACTACAGAGCCTGGACTACAGAGCCTGAAATACAGAGCCTGGACTACAGAGCCTGGACTAAAGAGCCTGAAATACAGAGCCTGGACTACAGAGCCTGGTCTACAGAGCCTGGACTACAGAGCCTGGAATACATAGCCTGGACTACAGAGCCTGGACTACAGAGCCTGGACTACAGAGCCTGGACTACAGAGCCTGGAAAACAGAGCCTGGAATACATAGCCTGGACTACAGAGCCTGGACTACAGAGCCTGGTCTACAGAGCCTGGAATACAGAGCCTGGAATACAGAGCCTGGACTACAGAGCCTGGACTACAGAGCCTGGAATACATAGTCTGGACTACAGAGCCTGGACTACAGAGCCTGGACTACAGAGCCTGGACTACAGAGCCTGGAATACATAGCCTGGACTACAGAGCCTGGAATACATAGCCTGGACTACAGAGCCTGGACTACAGAGCCTGGAAAACAGAGCCTGGAATACATAGCCTGGACTACAGAGCCTGGACTACAGAGCCTGGTCTACAGAGCCTGGAATACAGAGCCTGGAATACAGAGCCTGGACTACAGAGCCTGGACTACAGAGCCTGAAATACAGAGCCTGGACTACAGAGCCTGGACTACAGAGCCTGAAATACAGAGCCTGGTCTACAGAGCCTGGACTACAGAGCCTGAAATACAGAGCCTGGTCTACAGAGCCTGAAATAGAGAAGCCTGGACTACAGAGCCTGAAATACAGAGCCTGGACTACAGAGCCTGAAATACAGAGCCTGGAATACAGAGCCTGGACTACAGAGCCTGAAATACATAGCCTGGACTACAGAGCCTGGACTACAGAGCCTGAAATACAGAGCCTGGTCTACAGAGCCTGGACTACAGAGCCTGGACTACAGAGCCTGAAATACAGAGCCTGGTCTACAGAGCCTGAAATACAGAGCCTGGACTACAGAGCCTGAAATACAGAGCCTGGACTACAGAGCCTGAAATACAGAGCCTGGAATACATAGCCTGGACTACAGAGCCTGGAATACAGAGCCTGGAATACAGAGCCTGGAATACAGAGCCTGGAATACAGAGCCTGGTCTACAGAGCCTAGTCTACAGAGCCTGGACTACAGAGCCTGGACTACAGAGCCTGGACTACAGAGCCTGGACTACAGAGCCTGGTCTACAGAGCCTGGAATACATAGCCTGGACTACAGAGCCTGGTCTACAGAGCCTGGTCTACAGAGCCTGGACTACAGAGCCTGGAATACATAGCCTGGACTACAGTGCCTGAGATACATAGCCTGGTCTACAGAGCCTGGACTACAGAGCCTGGAAAACAGAGCCTGGAATACATAGCCTGGACTACAGAGCCTGGACTACAGAGCCTGGTCTACAGAGCCTGGAATACAGAGCCTGGAATACAGAGCCTGGACTACAGAGCCTGGACTACAGAGCCTGGAATACATAGTCTGGACTACAGAGCCTGGACTACAGAGCCTGGTCTACAGAGCCTGGACTACAGAGCCTGGAATACATAGCCTGGACTACAGAGCCTGGAATACATAGCCTGGACTACAGAGCCTGGACTACAGAGCCTGGAAAACAGAGCCTGGAATACATAGCCTGGACTACAGAGCCTGGACTACAGAGCCTGGTCTACAGAGCCTGGAATACAGAGCCTGGAATACAGAGCCTGGACTACAGAGCCTGAAATACAGAGCCTGGACTAAAGAGCCTGAAATACAGAGCCTGAAATACAGAGCCTGGACTACAGAGCCTGGTCTACAGAGCCTGGTCTACAGAGCCTGGACTACAGAGCCTGGAATACATAGCCTGGACTACAGAGCCTGGACTACAGAGCCTGGACTACAGAGCCTGGACTACAGAGCCTGGACTACAGAGCCTGGAAAACAGAGCCTGGAATACATAGCCTGGACTACAGAGCCTGGACTACAGAGCCTGGTCTACAGAGCCTGGAATACAGAGCCTGGAATACAGAGCCTGGACTACAGAGCCTGGACTACAGAGCCTGGAATACATAGTCTGGACTACAGAGCCTGGACTACAGAGCCTGGTCTACAGAGCCTGGACTACAGAGCCTGGAATACATAGCCTGGACTACAGAGCCTGGAATACATAGCCTGGACTACAGAGCCTGGACTACAGAGCCTGGAAAACAGAGCCTGGAATACATAGCCTGGACTACAGAGCCTGGACTACAGAGCCTGGTCTACAGAGCCTGGAATACAGAGCCTGGACTACAGAGCCTGGACTACAGAGCCTGGACTACAGAGCCTGAAATACAGAGCCTGGACTACAGAGCCTGGACTACAGAGCCTGAAATACAGAGCCTGGTCTACAGAGCCTGGACTACAGAGCCTGAAATACAGAGCCTGGTCTACAGAGCCTGAAATAGAGAAGCCTGGACTACAGAGCCTGAAATACAGAGCCTGGACTACAGAGCCTGAAATACAGAGCCTGGAATACAGAGCCTGGACTACAGAGCCTGAAATACAGAGCCTGGACTACAGAGCCTGGACTACAGAGCCTGGACTACAGAGCCTGAAATACAGAGCCTGGTCTACAGAGCCTGGACTACAGAGCCTGGACTACAGAGCCTGAAATACAGAGCCTGGTCTACAGAGCCTGAAATACAGAGCCTGGACTACAGAGCCTGAAATACAGAGCCTGGACTACAGAGCCTGAAATACAGAGCCTGGAATACAGAGCCTGGACTACAGAGCCTGGAGTTAAGAGCCTGAAATACAGAGCCTGGACTACAGAGCCGGGACTAGAGCCTGGACTACAGAGCCTGGACTACAGAGCCTGGACTACAGAGCCTGGTCTACAGAGCCTGGACTACAGAGCCTGAAATACAGAGCCTGGACTACAGAGCCTAGACTATAGAGCCTGGAGTTAAGAGAGAAACATCTTTCGAACCTGAAGCAGTCTTTGGAACCTTTGGATCTGATTGGTTGTTTTATGAGCAGTTTTGAGGAGGAACATAATTGGTCCTCTGAGACTGACCCCTCTGTATCAAGCTCTAATACCCTTTTCACACTATCTTGCAAACCCAAACAGTATTGTGCTGGCTTGGATATTTTCCTTTTAAAAGGTTCTTTCCAGCATGGATCCAGCAGCTTTAGTGGAGGTGTAACCAGGCCAGAACAATACAGTGTGGTTCTGCTCAGCTCAGAGGTATGAAAAATTTTAAATGTCACTCCCCAGTCTGAAAGGTATGATGTCACTCCCCAGTCTGAAATGTGTGATGTCTCTCCCCAGTCTGAAAGGTGTGATGTCACTCCCCAGTCTGAAAGGTGTGATGTCACTCCCCAGTCTGAAAGGTGTGATGTCACTCCCCAGTCTGAAATGTGTGATGTCTCTCCCCAGTCTGAAAGGTATGATGTCACTCCCCAGTCTGAAAGGTGTGATGTCACTCCCCAGTCTGAAAGGTATGATGTCACTCCCCAGTCTGAAAGGTATGATGTCACTCCCCAGTCTGAAAGGTGTGATGTCACTCCCCAGTCTGAAAGGTGTGATGTCACTCCCCAGTCTGAAATGTGTGATGTCACTCCTCAGTCTGAAAGGTGTGATGTCACTCCCCAGTCTGAAAGGTGTGATGTCACTCCCCAGTCTGAAAGGTGTGATGTCACTCCCCAGTCTGAAAGGTGTGATGTCACTCCCCAGTCTGAAAGGTGTGATGTCTCTCCCCAGTCTGAAAGGTGTGATGTCTCTCCCCAGTCTGAAAGGTGTGATGTCTCTCCCCAGTCTGAAAGGTGTGATGTCACTCCCCAGTCTGAAAGGTGTGATGTCACTCCCCAGTCTGAAAGGTGTGATGTCACTCCTCAGTCTGAAAGGTATGATGTCACTCCCCAGTCTGAAAGGTATGATGTCACTCCCCAGTCTGAAATGTATGATGTCACTCCTCAGTCTGAAAGGTATGATGTCACTCCTCAGTCTCTGTGAACACAGCTCTGCTATTGGATCCAGACAGGTTTTAAGCAATAAGGGGCCTTCATTTTGGGGACATAAATCAAATGGCTAGTTAGTATTCTGGACCCAACTCGAAAACATATTTCATGTTCATCATTATTGTCTAACGATACAGTTTGATAGTTGAAAACCCCTTCTGAGAACAGCAACAATATACTGAGTTCTATTCCAAAGACATTCTAATACTGTGCTGGTGAAAATATGTGCATGAATTCATCTTTAACCCTGTACAAATACATTATTGCTACTTACAAAGCAGTCCTACCGATGTCTCCTAACTGTGTATCAATGCAGATATGTGTACATGGGATAGACATGGGAAGAATAGGGACTGGGGCCAGGGGTGACACAGACATCAGGGTTGGGGTCCATTCCATTTCAATTCAGTCATTCAGAAAGTAAACAGTTTGCTTCCTAAATTGACTGAATTGAAATGGAATGGACCCAAACCCTTCACAGAATAGGGTTAGTTATGCATTTCATACTGCATTATTCAATAGACTCTGTTCATCATCATCTCTATAGTGTGCAGAAAACTAGGACTAATAACTATCTTATCATATTACCCTGTTAGGAATACAGTACACTACACACAATGACCCTGAAGACCCACTAACCACACATCTACACAACCAGTCAGACCCACTTTACCCACACATCTACCCAACCAATCAGACCCACTTTACCCACACATCTACCCAACCAGTCAGACCCACTTTACCCACACATCTACACAACCAGTCAGACCCATTTTACCCACACATCTACACAACCAATCAGACCCACTTTACCCACAGTCAGACCCACTTTACCCACACATCTACCCAACCAATCAGACCCACTTTACCCACACATCTACACAACCAGTCAGACCCACTTTACCCACAGTCAGACCCACTTTACCCACACATCTACCCAACCAATCAGACCCACTTCACCCACACATCTACCCAACCAGTCAGGTTACGAGTTTCCTTCCTTTAGGGTCAGGGCAAAGTATTTGTGAGTATGCGATGCATGTATTGCAATTTAAGTGCAGGCTTTTCATATAAGGCAAAAAAAATACTTAAAAAGTCACAAAAAATACTGATCACTGTTTCAAAGAGAGGAAAAAACTGTAGTATCCCACAAAGCAAAAATAAAACATAATACTGAACATAGCATTAATACTCCTCCATATAATCCATATGTCTTCTTCCTTCCAAAGGCAACTGGTCCTCCTCTATATGGCATGTGGTGTGTTATTGTTTCCTCACATTGACTTTACATTACTATTTGCGTAGTATTTCTAAGAGATGAGTTTTGCTTGCAGCCTGCAGGTATAGCATAATGTGAGGGGGGGGGGATTCAGTCCTGGAGTTCCAGGTCAGAGGTCAAGGTTCAGTCCTGGAGTTCCAGGTCAGAGGTCATGGTTCAGTCCTGGAGTTCCAGGTCAGAGGTCATGGTTCAGTCCTGGAGTTTCAGGTCAAAGGTCAGTTGAGCATTGTGGTGTATAAGAAGAAGCCTTGTTTGTTTGTTTTGTCTGGGAGCGTCGTGGCAGTGCGGTGTGAGCGAGCATTACAGTCTAACAGTATGTACAGCTAGCTGGATGTAGGAGCGCCACTGTGCCAGCCTCGGGCGAGCTCTCATGATGTCACATCATCGGGCTGTCTCAGGGTAATGATGTCATAAGGTGGTGTCCTGGGGTTCGTCGTCCTCAGGCACGGCGTAGGGGTCGTGGTCTGGGTTTTCGTCTCTCCCCGGGGGAGGAGAGTGTGTCACCGCTCCGTAGCGCCTGCAGGGGGCAGCACCGCTGAACTCGTCGATGAGGCTGTCCAGGTTCACATTGATGGAGGGGATTTCATAATTGAAGTAATCTAATGATGGCATGGTTAGCGAGTTGGCATGGCGACAGAGGTGGGAAGTGATTATTATGGTGTGGTGGTGGTGAAGAGAAGCATGAGGAGGAGGAGGAGGAGGAGGAGGAGGAGGAGGAGGGCGTATGGTGATGATGGTGTGTAAAAAAGGAATAAAGCAGAAAGGAAATTTAGTTTTTTGAGTCAGAAAAAACTACATTCTGTTGTTGTTGTTTGAAGAAAGCAGCAGCAGGTAAGTATGTTATGTTGGTCTCTGACACATTCTACACAGGGAGGTAGTCATACTGTGTTACTGGGCTAGTAGTAATAACACCAGAGACCTCTGGAGAAGCTAGGTCTATAACAGGGAGGCAGTCATACTGTATTACTGGGCTAGTAGTAATAACACCAGAGACCTCTGGAGAAGCTAGGTCTATAACAGGGAGGCAGTCATACTGTGTTACTGGGCTAGTAGTAATAACACCAGAGACCTCTGGAGAAGCTAGGTCTATAACAGGGAGGTAGTCATACTGTATTACTGGGCTAGTAGTAATAACATCAGAGACCTCTGGAGAAGCTAGGTCTATAACAGGGAGGTAGTCATACTGTATTACTGGGCTAGTAGTAATAACACCAGAGACCTCTGGAGAAGCTAGGTCTATAACAGGGAGGCAGTCATACTGTGTTACTGGGCTAGTAGTAATAACACCAGAGACCTCTGGAGAAGCTAGGTCTATAACAGGGAGGCAGTCATACTGTATTACTGGGCTAGTAGTAATAACACCAGAGACCTCTGGAGAAGCTAGGTCTATAACAGGGAGGCAGTCATACTGTATTACTGGGCTAGTAGTAATAACACCAGAGACCTCTGGAGAAGCTAGGTCTATAACAGGGAGGCAGTCATACTGTGTTACTGGGCTAGTAGTAATAACACCAGAGACCTCTGGAGAAGCTAGGTCTATAACAGGGAGACAGTCATACTGTATTACTGGGCTAGTAGTAATAACACCAGAGACCTCTGGAGAAGCTAGGTCTAAAACAGTACACAGGTCCTTTGTGCTGTTGTCCAAAATAATAACGAAAAGTTAATTCAATTTTGTTCAGTGAAATAAAATAACACGTTTTCAAAATTATTTCACAATGACACAAAACGTTAAAAAAAAACGTTTACAGCAACTACCAGATTACTGTATTGACCACAGAGGCAACAAGATGTGTGTGGATTGGGCACCAAGACATCGAAGCTTGATGAACAACGGGAATCATCTCTATGGTTGTGTCCTAAATTGCAGCGTATTCCCTATGTAGTGCACTACTTTTGACCAGAGACCTATATAGGGAATAGGGGGCCATTTGCGGTAGGGAATTAGTCTACTTGTTTTGTAATTTGCTGAGGTATTGCTGCAGCTGCTGGACAGCAATAATAACCAGAGAATGATGACCGTCTTCCACTGTGTCAGAATGAGATGGAGCAGGAGGCGATACTGTCAGAGGGAGGGCAGTGAAACAGACGGAGCACTGAGCAGGAGGCGATGCTGTCAGAGGGAGGGCAGTAAAACAGACGGGTCTGTCCTGAAGCCATGGGTCTGGGATGGGGGTCACCTGGGGGTTACCTGTGAGCACACACGCCTGTCCTGTAGCAGGGGCGCCGTTTGTTGGCATGGGGATGGTAAAAAGGGCCGAAGCGTTAAAGATGGACCTTCGGGGGAAGCGACGGCGTCTGCAATGGTGAGCGCTGCAGTGTACGTGATGTGCTCTAGGAAGTCCATAAGCCATGCATACAGTACGCACAGTCTGAACAACAGCATGCCGATTAAAGTAACACAAACAGAATGGGGTAGCTAGCTAGTGTTAGCATGGCTAATACTGTAACATCAACAGAATGGGGCAGCTAGCTAGCGTTAGCATGGCTGATATTGTAAACCCACTGATGGGGCAGCTAGCTACTGTTAGCATGGCTAATACTGTAACATCAACAGAATTGGGCAGCTAGCTAGTGTTAGCATGGCTGATACTGTGACAAACAGAATGGGGCAGCTAGCTAGCATTAGCATGGCTGGCTGATAGCTAGCTGTTTAGCTAACAGGTACAAGATGTATGCATGTTTGAAGCAGGCTGCAGGAGAACCCAGAGGCAGCCACAGCACCAGGCCAGGTGGGGCGAGGCGGGCGGAGCGGTGAGAGATGGAGCGTAGTACGGTAACGTTACTGGCCGGCGAGGTCAAATCTGGCTTACCCTAAACGTCCCCCTCACACTTAGCCCACACCACACTGACTCCCCTGGCCTCACACGGCTGGTACACAACATAGTAGCAGGTAGAGCAGAGCAGGGGAACAAGAGAATCATGAATAGAACACAGGGACACAGAGAGAATGACTGGTATTGATACTGACAGGTAGAACAGAGAACCTCATAGAATATTAGAATTAGATTTCTATGGAACACCTCAGATCATAATTATGACATCAGACAAGAAGTAGGCCTATCTGAGTGACCACTTCTTCAATAAGCCTGGTTGCCAGTATGTGTCTGCTCTCTTGCCAACTCCTTGTGGAATTGCTTGCCAATGTGCAATGGGGTTGGAAAGAGCACAAACAGGTCTGGGACCAGCCTAGAATGAGCCATGTTTGTCCTGAGAGAGTAAGCATAGAATTAGAATGACTAGAATAGACATTCCCCTTTCAAGTCAACATTCCATGAATGTTGGCTATATTCATGGATTGCACGTTGCGTCACAACATCATTATGAAGATTCTCTTGAGCCCTGGTGCCCGTCTGAAGGTCAATGCATTGACAATGGGCACTGATGAAGATCTAGCCTAAAGTGCATTATACTGGGCTTGGAAACCCAATGATATTTCAAAAGGAGACAAGCTATTAGTAAGAAAACCTTTTCTTATCACTGTGATGAAGCCAGATTGACCTTAGATGCAATATAACTTTACCTAGCTGGCTGAGATTGAGGGACAGTCCTGGGTTTTTGCTAGCTAACGTTAGCATTGCTAGACATTTCTGACTAACTTTGATAGCTAATCTCTCTAAAGTGAATTTGACGACATCCTAATGATGGCAAACTTGTTTCCTACTAATTATTTGCTGACAACATCGTCGTATTTCCAGGCCACTATAGTGTAATCTATAGTGTAATTTAGACCAACCAGTCATTAGCCTTCGTTCAGAATGACTGGGCGTCACTCCACTTTCAGGCACCACAACGGCTGAGGCGTTCATAACAACGCACGATGCGACCAAATGACGGTGAAAACACTGTCAAATTGCCGTGGTATGCGGGGGGTTTGTTCTGTTCTAGTCATTCTATTTCTATGCGTGTGGGACCTGGGACCTACCTAGCTCTGGCGTACTGTATGAGGGATAAACAGAGAGGAAGCACATGATGAATCTAATGGAAACGTCCATACAAGCAGGACATCGCTATGCTTCCCTGATGTTTCCTCACAATACTTAGAAACATCAGCACATAACACAAGCAATGGATACATAGTGTAGTTTTCTCTCTACAATGTGCAACAAAATCTTAATATTTACAACATATTGTTCTTCTCGGTTGACTGCGTCTGTCTGTCTAAATAAAGGCCACCGTTATTCAATAATACATTATTTTATAGAACGGGTGAGTCAGTAGCGATAGGATGCTGATTTCCCTAGTCCTACTAGCTACACCTGTCCACCGTCTCCATTGGACAGCGCCACAGCCAGTCTGAGAGCCGGACGCGGCTGCATCGTCCCTGACCCCACCTGTGGTGGTTGGGGCGGTGGTAGTGGTGGTGTCGTTGCCGTGGTTACGTGATCATCATGTTGTTTACCTGTGGACATGCTCTCCCCGGGGGACAGTCCGTCCAGGGTGCCCTGCTCCAGGGGCCCAGGGCCAACAGGGGTGGCCCCCGGCTGAGGGACGGTGGGCGGCTGAGGAGGGGGCAGGCTGGGCCTCTGCCGGGGCTTAGGGGTGGGCCGAGACTTGCCCAGCGTGCCGGTCAGAGAAGGGGGGGAGGACAGGGACCCCAGGGACCCTAGGGAGCCACAGAGAGGGGTCTGACCGGGGGAGGAGGCTCCTAGTCCTCCAGGGGCCTGTGGGGGACCGGCCAGTCCATAGGGGGAGGGGGTGCTCGGGGGAGTGGGGGACAGGCTGACTGGCGACGGCTGACCTGTGGACTGGTCCGAAATCCCACCAGAACCACTCGACTGGCCGTACCCAGCTGGAACCTTTGGAGGGATAGGGGCCAGCTTCTTAGAGCCTGAAAATAGAAAAGAAGAGAGTTAACATGAACATGAATATCTCATGTAAATGAACACATCTAAAACTAAGCCTATCTTAATACCAGGGGTTGGAACCGGTTCAGGGAACAAAACCGAAAACCGGAAAATAAAGTAATTATTTGAGGAACAGAACCCGAACCAAAAACAAAAGGGATCTATACTTTTCTGGAACAGAACCATTATTTTAAAAACATGGGAACCGGTTAATAAAGTTATTTTACGTTCCGGGCAAAAATCGCAACAAAGCGCCTATGCAAAGCCCTCACTCTGTCACTCAGAAACGTATTCCAGCGTCTGCCTGCCAGCTGGAAATCTTTTCCAGTGGGTGTGGGTGTCTGTAGGTTACCTGCCCCTCTGAAGCAGGTACTGTAGCCTACTGACAATGTTACAAGCATGATTCAGAAATTAGGGAGAGATGTTTAATTGGAGAAGAATGGATTGACTTTTCAATGTTGGTTAAGGATACTATTGTTATCGTGTTTCACATTGGATTTATTAACCATAAAAAGGTAAGACGTGTTCTTAATTCTAGTGCTGCTCTGCACACACAAGCTTGTTAGCTAGCTTGCTACGTTCCTCCATAGAAGCCTCTCTGTAGGCATAATTCTTTGAGCCTAATTCAGATAATGCATGTCATAACAAGATGGCCAGCGCTTCAAAGAAAGCTTCCTCCACCATCTCTCACTCTCTCCTCACCCTCAACATTTCAGTTGCATCTTGTGCCCTACGCTGTGACTGGCACAGTGTGTGTCTGTCTTTCATTATGCTGTTACGGCAAAATACAATTTGCTCTTAACGATTTTCCATATTCAGAATAAATTGCTTACTCGCTCCACAGCAAGCTTCTCTATCCGCACTGATTGGTGAAGTAATTTAATGTCAAGTTAAATGTATAAAGGAACAGAAAGGAACGATATTATCTGGTCCTTTTGTCTGGTTCCAACCAGTTCAGAACTTTATTTTGCTGGTCAGAACAACGGAACCAAAATAAATAAATGATTCTGTTCAGAACAAAAATCGATTGGAAAATCATTTTGGTTCCAACCCCACTTTTATACAGTAAAACAAATTAATATAAACATTTTGATAAACAACAAATTAGATAAGACATGTATAATACATGAAGTGTCTGTTTTCTGGATCATGTTGAATGGAGAATCTACATGGAACGTATTTAGGACTTAATCCAGCAACAGGCTCACTATGGATCCTTCTAGAACCCGCTCAGAGTCATACGTTTGCTGTATAGGTAAAACAACAAGAATCCAAAGATATGGATCCGACTGTGACGTTGAACCGCTGACCTTGGCGCATGGTGTGTGGGCTGTGTTCTGTGGAGTGGGGCGACTGGCTGCAGCTCTGCTGGCCAACACCAGGGGGCACCGTCGGACCTGCCACCTGCACCCCCTTGTGACCAATCACTGGAGAGCTCTCCTTACTCCTCAGTGTACTGGTGAAGGAGAGAGGATGTTAGGCTGTTGTCACTGTTCACTTATAGATGTCAAACTACATCGCAACATCATCGCTACAGAAAATGTCCTTCATTTATTTGACCGATATTTTAACAGGGACCACTGAGAATAAGGTCTCTTTTACAGGGGAGCCCTTCTTAATTGTCATCATCATCATCATCGTCATCATCATATAACCTTAATCAATGTCAGTGGTCTCCAACCTACTACATAGCATCTGGGTCTGTTGTGTTGCTGTAACCTACTACATAGTATCTGGGTCTGTTGTGTTGCTGTAACCTACTACATAGTATCTGGGTCTGTTGTGTTGCTGTAACCTACTACATAGTATCTGGGTCTGTTGTGTTGCTGTAACCCACTACATAGTATCTGGGTCTGTTGTGTTGCTGTAACCTACTACATAGTATCTGGGTCTGTTGTGTTGCTGTAACCTACTACATAACATCTGGGTCTGTTGTGTTGCTGTAACCTACTACATAGTATCTGGGTCTGTTGTGTTGCTGTAACCTACTACATAGTATCTGGGTCTGTTGTGATGCTGTAACCTACTACATAGTATCTGGGTCTGTTGTGTTGCTGTAACCTACTACATAGTATCTGGGTCTGTTGTGTTGCTGTAACCTACTACATAGTATCTGGGTCTGTTGTGTTGCTGTAGTTACTACATAGTATCTTGGTCTGTTGTGTTGCTGTAACCTACTACATAGTATCTGGGTCTGTTGTGTTGCTGTAACCTACTACATAGTATCTGGGTCTGTTGTGATGCAGTAACCTACTACATAGTATCTGGGTCTGTTGTGTTGCTGTAACCTACTACATAGTATCTGGGTCTGTTGTGTTGCTGTAACCTACTACATAGTATCTGGGTCTGTTGTGTTGCTGTAACCTACTACATAGTATCTGGGTCTGTTGTGTTGCTATAACCTACTACATAGTATCTGGGTCTGTTGTGATGCTGTAACCTACTACATAGTATCTGGGTCTGTTGTGTTGCTGTAACCTACTACATAGTATCTGGGTCTGTTGTGTTGCTGTAACCTACTACATAGTATCTGAGTCTGTTGTGATGCTGTAACCTACTACATAGTATCTGGGTCTGTTGTGTTGTTGTAACCTACTACATATTATCTGGGTCTGTTGTGTTGCTGTAACCTACTACATAGTATCTGGGTCTGTTGTGTTGCTGTAACCTACTACATAGTATCTGGGTCTGTTGTGTTGCTGTAACCTACTACATAGTATCTGGGTCTGTTGTGTTACTGTAACCTACTACATAGTATCTGGGTCTGTTGTGTTGCTGTAGTTACTACATAGTATCTGGGTCTGTTGTGTTGCTGTAACCTACTACATAGCATCTGGGTCTGTTGTGTTGCTGTAGTTACTACATAGTATCTGGGTCTGTTGTGTTGCTGTAACCTACTACATAGTATCTGGGTCTGTTGTGTTGCTGTAGTTACTACATAGTATCTGGGTCTGTTGTGTTGCTGTAGTTACTACATAGTATCTGGGTCTGTTGTGTTGCTGTAGTTACTACATAGTATCTGGGTCTGTTGTGTTGCTGTAGTTACTACATAGTATCTGGGTCTGTTGTGTTGCTGTAACCTACTACATAGTATCTGGGTCTGTTGTGTTGCTGTAGTTACTACATAGTATCTGGGTCTGTTGTGTTGCTGTAACCTACTACATAGTATCTGGGTCTGTTGTGTTGCTGTAGTTACTACATAGTATCTGGGTCTGTTGAGTTGCTGTAGTTACTACATAGTATCTGGGTCTGTTGTGTTGCTGTAGTTACTACATAGTATCTGGGTCTGTTGTGTTGCTGTAGTTACTACATAGTATCTGGGTCTGTTGTGTTGCTGTAGTTACTACATAGTATCTGGGTCTGTTGTGTTGCTGTAGTTACTACATAGTATCTGGGTCTGTTTTGTTGCTGTAACCTACTACATAGTATCTGGGTCTGTTGTGTTGCTGTAGTTACTACATAGTATCTGGGTCTGTTGTGTTGCTGTAGTTACTACATAGTATCTGGGTCTGTTGTGTTGCTGTAGTTACTACATAGTATCTGGGTCTGTTGTGTTGCTGTAGTTACTACATAGTATCTGGGTCTGTTGTGTTGCTGTAACCTACTACATAGTATCTGGGTCTGTTGTGTTGCTGTAGTTACTACATAGTATCTGGGTCTGTTGTGTTGCTGTAACCTACTACATAGTATCTGGGTCTGTTGTGTTGCTGTAGTTACTACATAGTATCTGGGTCTGTTGTGTTGCTGTAGTTACTACATAGTATCTGGGTCTGTTGTGTTGCTGTAGTTACTACATAGTGTCTGGGTCTGTTGTGTTGCTGTAGTTACTACATAGTATCTGGGTCTGTTGTGTTGCTGTAGTTACTACATAGTATCTGGGTCTGTTGTGTTGCTGTAGTTACTACATAGTATCTGGGTCTGTTGTGTTGCTGTAGTTACTACATAGTATCTGGGTCTGTTGTGTTGCTGTAGTTACTACATAGTATCTGGGTCTGTTGTGTTGCTGTAGTTACTACATAGTATCTGGGTCTGTTGTGTTGCTGTAGTTACTACATAGTATCTGGGTCTGTTGTGTTGCTGTAGTTACTACATAGTATCTGGGTCTGTTGTGTTGCTGTAGTTACTACATAGTATCTGGGTCTGTTGTGTTGCTGTAGTTACTGACTGGTAATAATAATAACTAGCTCCCATCATATCAGGCCTTTAACACCAGATAGGGGTCACTAGACAGTGTGTACTTCAGAGGGTATAGGGGTCACTAGACAGTGTGTACTTCAGAGGGTATAGGGGTCACTAGACAGTGTGTACTTCAGAGGGTATAGGGGTCACTAGACAGTGTGTACGTCAGAGGGTATAGGGGTCACTAGACAGTGTGTACTTCAGAGGGTATAGGGGTCACTAGACAGTGTGTACTTCAGAGGGTATATGGGTCACTAGACAGTGTGTACATCAGAGGGTATAGGGGTCACTAGACAGTGTGTACTTCAGAGGGTATATGGGTCACTAGACAGTGTGTACGTCAGAGGGTATAGGGGTCACTAGAGAGTGTGTACTTCAGAGGGTATAGGGGTCACTAGACAGTGTGTACTTCAGAGGGTATAGGGGTCACTAGACAGTGTGTACTTCAGAGGGTATAGGGGTCACTAGACAGTGTGTACTTCAGAGGGTATAGGGGTCACTAGACAGTGTGTACTTCAGAGGGTATAGGGGTCACTAGACAGTGTGTACTTCAGAGGGTATAGGGGTCACTAGACAGTGTGTACTTCAGAGGGTATAGGGGTCACTAGACAGTGTGTACTTCAGAGGGTATAGGGGTCACTAGACAGTGTGTACTTCAGAGGGTATAGGGGTCACTAGACAGTGTGTACGTCAGTGGGTATAGGGGTCACTAGACAGTGTGTACTTCAGAGGGTATAGGGGTCACTAGACAGTGTGTACTTCAGAGGGTATAGGGGTCACTAGACAGTGTGTACTTCAGAGGGTATAGGGGTCACTAGACAGTGTGTACGTCAGAGGGTATAGGGGTCACTAGACAGTGTGTACTTCAGAGGGTATAGGGGTCACTAGACAGTGTGTACGTCAGAGGGTATAGGGGTCACTAGACAGTGTGTACTTCAGAGGGTATAGGGGTCACTAGACAGTGTGTACTTCAGAGGGTATAGGGGTCACTAGACAGTGTGTACTTCAGAGGGTATAGGGGTCACTAGACATTGTGTACGTCAGAGGGTATAGGGGTCACTAGACAGTGTGTACTTCAGAGGGTATAGGGGTCACTAGACAGTGTGTACGTCAGAGGGTATAGGGGTCACTAGACAGTGTGTACTTAAGAGGGTATAGGGGTCACTAGACAGTGTGTACGTCAGAGGGTATAGGGGTCACTAGACAGTGTGTACTTCAGAGGGTATAGGGGTCACTAGACAGTGTGTACTTCAGAGGGTATAGGGGTCACTAGACAGTGTGTACTTCAGAGGGTATAGGGGTCACTAGACAGTGTGTACTTCAGAGGGTATAGGGGTCACTAGACAGTGTGTACGTCAGAGGGTATAGGGGTCACTAGACAGTGTGTACTTCAGAGGGTATAGGGGTCACTAGACAGTGTGTACTTCAGAGAGTATAGGGAACACTAGAGTCTACCAGTGTGAACAGTATAGGGGACACTAGAGTCTACCAGTGTGAACAGTATAGGGGACACTAGAGTCTACCAGTGTGAACAGTATAGGGGATACTAGAGTCTACCAGTGTGAACAGTATAGGGGACACTAGAGTCTACCAGTGTGAACAGAATAGGGGATACTAGAGTCTACCAGTGTGAACAGTATAGGGGACACTAGAGTCTACCAGTGTGAACAGTATAGGGGACATTAGAGTCTACCAGTCTGAACAGTATAGGGGACATTAGAGTCTACCAGTGTGAACAGTATAGGGGACATTAGAGTCTACCAGTGTGAACAGTATAGGGGACATTAGAGTCTACCAGTGTGAACAGTATAGGGGACATTAGAGTCTACCAGTGTGAACATTATAGGGGTTTGTGTGAATGAGGAATCACGGAGAGTGGAAAGGAACATCACCAAGCAGGCTGCTTCTGAAATGTTGACGTAGGATGCGTCCCAAGTGGCACCCTATTCACTACATAGTGCACTACTTTTGACCATATCTCTATGGCCCCTGGTCCAAAGTAGTGCACTATGTACAGAATAGGGTGCCATTTGAGACTGTGACATGGACAGAATTGGTATAATGACTCCTGCTGCCCTACTACATCTAGTGGTATTGACTCTACTGGAACACTGGAGACAGGACACAGGACACTGGAGACAGGACACTGGACACAGGACACTGGACACGGCTAAATAGTCAATTAATGGTTACCCAAACTATCTGCAATGACTCTATCTTGCACTGACCTGACACACACTCACTAGACTATATATATACACACTCACTAGACTATATATATATATATACGCTCACTAGACTATATATACACTCACTAGACTATATACACACTCACTAGACTATATACACACTCACTAGACTATATACACACTCACTAGACTATATATATACACACTCACTAGACTATATATATACACACTCACTAGACTATATATATACACACTCACTAGACTATATACACTCACTAGACTATATACACACTCACTAGACTATATACACTCACTAGACTATAGACACACTCACTAGACTATAAACCAACTCACTAGAGTATATATACACTCACTAGACTATATACACACTCACTAGACTATATACACACTCACTAGACTATATATACACTCACTAGACTATATACACACTCACTAGACTATAAACTAACTCACTAGAGTATATACACACTCACTAGACTATATACACACTCACTAGACTATATATACACTCACTAGACTATAGACACACTCACTAGACTATAAACTAACTCACTAGAGTATATACACACTCACTAGACTATATACACACTCACTAGACTATATACACACTCACTAGACTATAAACTAACTCACTAGAGTATATACACACTCACTAGACTATATAAACACTCACTAGACTATATACACACTCACTAGACTATATATACACTCACTAGACTATATACACACTCACTAGACTATAAACTAACTCACTAGAGTATATATACACTCACTAGACTATATACACACTCACTAGACTATAGACACACTCACTAGACTATAAACTAACTCACTAGAGTATATATACACTCACTAGACTATATACACACTCACTAGACTATAAACTAACTCACTAGACTATATATATACACACTCACTAGACTATATACACACTCACTAGACTATATACACACTCACTACATTTACATTTACATTTAAGTCATTTAGCAGACGCTCTTATCCAGAGCGACTTACAAATTGGTGCATTCACCTTATGACATCCAGTGGAACAGCCACTTTACAATAGTGCATCTAAATCTTTTAAGGGGGGGGGGGGGGGGTGAGAAGGATTACTTTATCCTATCCTAGGTATTCCTTAAAGAGGTGGGGTTTCAGGTGTCTCCGGAAGGTGGTGATTGACTCCGCTAGACTATATACACATTCACTAGACTATAGACACTCACTAGACTATATATACACTCACTAGACTATATACACACTCACTAGACTATATACACTCACTAGACTATATACACACTCACTAGACTATATACACTCACTAGACTATAGACACACTCACTAGACTATATATACACTCACTAGACTATATACACACTCACTAGACTATAAACTAACTCACTAGAGTATATATACACTCACTAGACTATGTACACACTCACTAGACTATGTACACACTCACTAGACTATAAACTAACTCACTAGACTATATACACACTCACTAGACTATGTACACACTCACTAGACTATGTACACACTCACTAGACTATAAACTAACTCACTAGACTATATACACACTCACTAGACTATAAACTAACTCACTTGACTATATACACACTCACTAGACTATAGAAACACTCACTAGACTATAGACACTCACTAGACTTTATACACACTCACTAGACTATAGAAACACTCACTAGACTATAGACACTCACTAGACTATATATACACTCACTAGACTACATACACACTCACTAGACTATATACACACTCACTAGACTATATACACACTCACTAGACTATATACACACTCACTAGACTATAGACACACTCACTAGACTATAGACACTCACTAGACTATATATACACTCACTAGACTACATACACACTCACTAGACTATATACACACTCACTAGACTATAGACACACTCACTAGACTATAGACACTCACTAGACTATAAACAAACTCACTAGACTATAGACACTCACTAGACTATATATACACTCACTAGACTACATACACACTCACTAGACTATATACACACTCACTAGACTATATACACACTCACTAGACTATATACACACTCACTAGACTATATACACACTCACTAGACTATAGACACACTCACTAGACTATAGACACTCACTAGACTATAAACAAACTCACTAGACTATAGACACTCACTAGACTATATATACACTCACTAGACTACATACACACTCACTAGACTATATACACACTCACTAGACTATATATACACTCACTAGACTATATACACACTCACTAGACTATATACATACTCACTAGACTATTGACACACTCACTAGACTATAGACACTCACTAGACTATATATACACTCACTAGACTACATACACACTCACTAGACTATATACACACTCACTAGACTATAGACACACTCACTAGACTATAGACACTCACTAGACTATAAACAAACTCACTAGACTATAGACACTCACTAGACTATATATACACTCACTAGACTACATACACACTCACTAGACTATATATACACTCACTAGACTACATACACACTCACTAGACTATATACACACTCACTAGACTATAGACACACTCACTAGACTATAAACTAACTCACTAGACTATATACAAACTCACTAGACTATATATACACTCACTAGACTATATATACACTCACTAGACTATAGACACACTCACTAGACTATATACACACTCATCATTGGATGGTGACTGTAGATTGATGAGCCTGAACTTCCAACTCCAAGGTCATTGGATGGTGACTGTGGATTGATGAGCCTGAACTTCCAACTCCCAGGTCATTAGATGGTGACTGTGGATTGATGAGCCTGAACTTCCCACTCCCAGGTCATTAGATGGTTTCCTGGTCTTCTGATTGATTTCCTGATCTTCTCATTGATTTCCTGGTCTCCTGATTGATTTCCTTGTCTTCTGATTGATTTCCTGAACTACTGATTGATTTCCTGGTCTACTGATTGATTTCCTGGTCTACTGATTGATGTCCTGGTCTACTGATTGATTTCCTGGTCTAAGGTTTGATGTCCTGGTCCTCTAATTGACTTCCTGATCTTCTCATTGATTTCCTGATCTCCTGATTGATTTCCTGATCTTCTGATTGACTTTATGATCTTCTGATTGACTTCCTGGTCTTGTGATTGACTTCCTGGTCTTCTGATTGACTTGATATAGTAAACAATGATGCGTTTGGAATATCCAAAAGTTGTGCATCAGTTGACCAGAAAAACCTTCACTACGATTTAAACTACATTAGTAATACATTAATATGCTTGTAGATAATCATATACAGTGTTATTCATGCATTTATTAATTTTCTGTTCTGTGCAAAAGGCAGTAACATCCTCAGTTGCTAGGCAACTCCCTGGAGAGGCATCCCCTGGCAACGTGAATGTTACAGATCAGCAAAAACACCAAAATATGAGCCAGCAAGATAAAGGACATGGACAGGACATGTGGCCACCTGGAAAAAGAGCTGGTAAGCTCACTCTCTCTCTATCTCTCTGCTCACTCTCTCTCTATCTCTCTGCTCACTCTCTCTCTATCTCTCTGCTCTCTCTCTCTCTGACCTCTCTCTGCTCTCTCTCTGCTCTCTCTCTCTCTCTGTGGTGTAGTGGGTGGTGTCTCCATACCCTCCTGCATCTGTTTGCCTGTCTGTATGTCTGTCTCAGTGTCAGGGCAGGCAGCAGGTAGGCAGGACTGGCGAGGGGGGCAGGCAGGCAGGCATTGTATTTACCTAGTCAGCCTGGGGAGTCCTCTCTCTCTGGCACAGGGACATGTAGCCCACAGCGGGGGGGCGGAGGACAGCAGGCTAGGGGGGTTGCCCATGCTCATGCCCAGGGACAGGTCATGACGGGCCAGTACCAGGGGGGTTTTCATGTAGAGGGGCGAGGCCTTACACATATCGGGGGGCAGGGGAGCATGAGGCGGCAGCGACATGTCACCTGGCAGCGGGTGGCCGTGCGGGAGGCCGTGTTTGGAGGGGAAATGCAGGCAGCTGGGTTTGGGGTTGGAGTTGATGTCAAGCGAGGAAGAGGAGGAGGAAGAGGAGGAGGTGGGAGGCGGGAGAGGGGGGGTGAAGCCAGACCATCGCAGCGGGAGAGGAGGGGAGCCGGGGGGCTGGGACTCTGGCCCTGGGGCCACGGGGCGAGGACAGGGTAGGACCTTGGGGTGGGGGTAGAAGTGGTGGGGGGCGGGGTGGGGTAGGGTGGAGGTGGGGTAGGGAGGGGGCGGCCGCACCTCCCCTGGCCCGGGGGGAGGGTAGACATGAGAGGAGTCCGGCCGATTGGGCGACGCGTCGTCTGAGCTGTAAGTATATAAAGAACAGAACAAAGAAGAAAGAGCTGTAGCTGAACAGAGGGAGACGGGGCGGTGGTGGTGGTGGAGGTGGAGGTGGTGGAGGTGGTGGTGGTGGTGGTGGTTGCGGTGGCGGCGGTGGTGGTGGTGGCGGTGGTGGTGGTAGCGGTGGTGGTGGTGGCGGTGGTTGCGGCGGTGGTACTGGTGGCGGTAGTGGTGGTAGTGGTGGCGGTGGTTGCGGTGGTGGTGGAGGTGGTGGAGGTGGTAGTAGTGGTGGTGGTGGCGGTGGTGGTGGTGGCGGTGGTTGCGGTGGTGGTGGCGGCGGTGGTTGCGGTAGTGGTGGCGGTGGTTGCGGTGGCGGCGGTGGTGGTGGTGGCAGTGGTGGTGGTGGCGGTGGTAGTGGTGGTGGTAGTGGTGGTGGCGGTGGTAGTGGTGGCGGTAGTAGTGGTGGTAGTGGTGGCAGTAGTAATGGTGGTAGTAGTGGTGGTAGTGGTGGTGGTACTGGTGGCAGTAGTAGTGGTGGTAGTTGTGGTGTTAGTGGTGGTGGTAGTAGCGGTGGTAGTGGTAGTGGTGGTGGTACTGGTGGCAGTAGTAGTGGTGGTAGTAGCGGTGGTAGTGGTGGCAGTAGTAGTGGTGGTAGTGGTGGCGGTAGTAGTGGTGGTAGTGGTGGCGGTAGTAGTGGTGGTAGTGGTGGCGGTAGTAATGGTGGTAGTAGCGGTGGTAGTGGTGGCGGTAGTAGTGGTGGTAGTAGCGGTGGTAGTGGTGGCGGTAGTAGTGGTGGTAGTGGTGGCGGTAGTGGTGGCGGTAGTGGTGGCGGTAGTGGTGGTAGTGGTGGCGGTAGTGGTGGCAGTAGTAGTGGCGGTAGTAGCGGTGGTAGTGGTGGCAGTAGTAGTGGTGGTAGTAGCGGTGGTAGTGGTGGCGATAGTAGTGGTGGTAGTGGTGGCGGTAGTGGTGGTAGTGGTGGCGGTAGTAGTGGTGGTAGTGGTGGCAGTAGTAATGGTGGTAGTGGTGGTGGTACTGGTGGTGGCGGTGGTAGTGGTGGCGGTAGTAGTGGTGGTAGTGGTGGCAGTAGTAATGGTGGTAGTAGTGGTGGTAGTGGTGGTGGTACTGGTGGCAGTAGTAGTGGTGGTAGTTGTGGTGTTAGTGGTGGTGGTAGTAGCGGTGGTAGTGGTGGTGGTACTGGTGGCAGTAGTAGTGGTGGTAGTAGCGGTGGTAGTGGTGGCAGTAGTAGTGGTGGTAGTGGTGGCGGTAGTAGTGGTGGTAGTGGTGGCGGTAGTAATGGTGGTAGTAGCGGTGGTAGTGGTGGCAGTAGTAGTGGTGGTAGTAGCGGTGGTAGTGGTGGCGGTAGTAGTGGTGGTAGTGGTGGCGGTAGTGGTGGCGGTAGTGGTGGTAGTGGTGGCGGTAGTGGTGGCAGTAGTAGTGGCGGTAGTAGCGGTGGTAGTGGTGGCAGTAGTAGTGGTGGTAGTAGCGGTGGTAGTGGTGGCGATAGTAGTGGTGGTAGTGGTGGCGGTAGTGGTGGTAGTGGTGGCGGTAGTAGTGGTGGTAGTGGTGGCGGTAGTAGCGGCGGTAGTGGTGGCAGTAGTAGTGGTGGTAGTAGCGGTGGTAGTGGTGGCGATAGTAGTGGTGGTAGTGGTGGTGGTAGTGGTGGCGGTAGTAGTGGTGGTAGTGGTGGCGGTAGTAGCGGTGGTAGTGGTGGCAGTAGTAGTGGTGGTAGTAGCGGTGGTAGTGGTGGCGATAGTAGTGGTGGTAGTGGTGGTGGTAGTGGTGGCGGTAGTAGTGGTGGTAGTGGTGGCGGTAGTAGTGGTGGTAGTGGTGGCGGTAGTAGCGGTGGCGGTGGTAGTGGTGGTGGCGGTGCGAGATGGTTATCTTGTTGTGATTACTGAGGTGTTAGTTAGGTTGGTAGTTAGTGTCTAATCCAGATTAAAACTAAAAATCTGCGTTTGTTTTCTGCTGCGGAGAAGGCAAGCGGACCGTGGGGAGGGAACCAAGCTTAGCACACAGACTGCAGTCAGCTTTGTGAAGAGAAACAACAAGCAGAAAGAACAGCAAAAGAAAAAGGGATTCCCAAAGGAAAGGAAAGGGGGCTGCTGTGGAGCCTGTAAAACTCTGTGATCAACTGGTGTGTTCACACTGCAAGAGGCTGGTCATGGTGAAACAGTCTGTAACCAACTAGAAGGATAACCCACATGTCTTTGACCTCTACAGAATGTAGTAGCCTGAGATTGGCCTTTATGTTTGACCACGGCTCATATTCAGAAAGCTGTCTCAGAGTAGGAGTGCTGATCTAGGATCAGGTCACCGTGTCCAGGTAATAATATTAATTACGAGCTAAAAGGCTAAACTGATCTTAGACCATCACTCCTACTCTGAGATGCTTAATGACTCTAATATGGGCCCACTCGGGCAAAAAGTTAACATCTAATGTTATAGAGTTCCCTCAGCCAGCCCAGGGCAGTGTGAGAGGGACACAAAACCCCTTTCATCTCATTGGCTGAAAGAGCCAACAGAGCAGGAGGGAGAATAAGCCAATCACAAGCCATAAACCAAGCATATCTTATAAACAACTTTTCTGCAACATGTCACATGGACACAGGCATTATTAATACAAACAAGAACAAGATGGATGTATCAATCCCAGATTGCCACTTTAATGTGATATTAACTGGGATGGATTGTATTAATAACTGCTGCGGTTTAAGATGAGAGGAGAAATCAAAACGGTCAAAGTCACTCAGTGTGTGTCAGCAGAAAACAAAGTAGCCATGGCAACGGAGGTCACCTCAAGCCACACCACGTCACAGGGATCAGGTTGAATAATTACATGCTGTCAGAGACTTGTGGAGTGAAATGATATGTGACATTTAAACAAAGAAAACGTAGACGTATGTACTTCAAATAAAGTGTTGATGAAAACGTGAGGTGGGATATAAACCATAGTGCACCTCTCAAACCTGAAGGAACGTTAGCTAGCCCCTCTTCATTAGCTCCCACAGTGACATAAACCTGAAGGAACGTTAGCTAGCCCCTCTTCATTAGCTCCCACAGTGACATAAACCTGAAGGAACGTTAGCTAGCCCCTCTTCATTAGCTCCCACAGTGACATAAACCTGAAGGAACGTTAGCTAGCCCCTCTTCATTAGCTCCCACAGTGACATAAACCTGAAGGAACGTTAGCTAGCCCCTCTTCATTAGCTCCCACAGTGACACAAACCTGAAGGAACGTTAGCTAGCCCCTCTTCATTAGCTCCCACAGTGACATAAACCTGAAGGAACGTTAGCTAGCCCCTCTTCATTAGCTCCCACAGTGACACAAACCTGAAGGAACGTTAGCTAGCCCCTCTTCATTAGCTCCCACAGTGACATAAACCTGAAGGAACGTTAGCTAGCCCCTCTTCATTAGCTCCCACAGTGACATAAACCTGACAGACTGAACAACAACGGTGAAGTGGAGGGACAGACGATGAGGAGAAACAGGCAGACGGGAAAGAACCCCAAATCATGTCAGAGAGGAGACGAGATGAACAAGTCTGTGAGACATATAACAACACAACAACAACACAACAACGGCTCAAACACTTCAAGACAAGTCATGGAGAGCTGGTGAAGATGATGATGATGATGGTGAAGACGGGAGGAAGGTGGAGAGGAGGAATCCTCCATGGTGGTGGTGGTGGGGACTTACCCGATCCGGTCCCTTTCCCCAGGTTGAGGTGGGGGTGAGGGGGACTGGGCCAGCTCTCCAGGCTGCTCCAGGATGAGGGAGTGGTCAGCAGGGGAGCCAGGACCCTGGACACTGGGAGGGGTGGACGAGGCCTTACGGGCCAGGGTGGACGAACCCTTACGGGACACCCAGGATGTGTCCATCACCCGGACACCCATACTGAGAGGGACAGAGATGCATAAAACAAGAGACGGTCAGACGAGACGATTAAAAAACGAAACAAACTGTAGAGAAATAGAGAGTTGAGAGGAGGAGGTCAGGACTAGAGGAGGTCAGGACTAGAGGAGGAAGAGGTCAGGACTAGAGGAGGAGGAGGTCAGGACTAGAGGAGGAGGAGGTCAGGACTAGAGGAGGAGGAGGTCAGGACTAGAGGAGGAGGAGGTCAGGACTAGAGGAGGAGGAGGTCAGGACTAGAGGAGGAGGAGGTCAGGACTAGAGGAGGAGGAGGTCAGGACTAGAGGAGGAGGAGGTCAGGACTAGAGGAGGAGGAGGTCAGGACTAGAGGAGGAGGAGGTCAGGACTAGAGGAGGAGGAGGTCAGGACTAGAGGAGGAGGAGGTCAGGACTAGAGGAGGAGGAGGTCAGGACTAGAGGAGGAAGAGGTCAGGACTAGAGGAGGAAGAGGTCAGGACTAGAGGAGGTCAGGACTAGAGGAGGTCAGGACTAGAGGAGGAGGAGGTCAGGACTAGAGGAGGAGGAGGTCAGGACTAGAGGAGGAGGAGGTCAGGACTAGAGGAGGAGGAGGTCAGGACTAGAGGAGGAGGAGGTCAGGACTAGAGGAGGAAGAGGTCAGGACTAGAGGAGGAGGAGGTCAGGACTAGAGGAGGAGGAGGTCAGGACTAGAGGAGGAGGAGGTCAGGACTAGAGGAGGAGGAGGTCAGGACTAGAGGAGGAAGAGGTCAGGACTAGAGGAGGAAGAGGTCAGGACTAGAGGAGGAGGAGGTCAGGACTAGAGGAGGAGGAGGTCAGGACTAGAGGAGGAGGAGGTCAGGACTAGAGGAGGAGGAGGTCAGGACTAGAGGAGGAGGAGGTCAGGACTAGAGGAGGAAGAGGTCAGGACTAGAGGAGGAGGAGGTCAGGACTAGAGGAGGAGGAGGTCAGTGGACTGGAGGAGGTCAGGACTAGAGGAGGAGGAGGTCAGGACTAGAGGAGGAGGAGGTCATGACTAGAGGAGGAGGAGGTCAGGACTAGAGGAGGAGGTCAGGGGACTAAAGGAGGTCAGGACTAGAGGAGGTCCGGACTAGAGGAGGTCAGGACTAGAGGAGGTCAGGACTAGAGGAGGAACCATACAGTACCTTTGTATTTTCCTTATGCTGCTTTGACGGGGCAAAGAAACGAGAGGCACGTAAGAGACACATTCTGTTCATTGTCTATTCATACACAGAGGCTAGTTTAGAGGGCTATGGAGCTAGATAGAGGGTTAGGCAGCTACATAGAGGGTTAGGGAGCTACATAGAGGGTTATGGAGCTACATAGATGGCTAGGCAGCTACATAGACACTTAGGGAGCTACATAGAGGGCTAGGGAGCTACATAGAGGGTTAGGGAGCTACATAGAGGGTTAGTGAGCTACATAGAGGGTTAGGGAGATACATAGAGGGTTAGTGAGCTACATAGAGGGCTAAGGAGCTACATAGAGGGTTAGGGAGCTACATAGAGGGTTAAGGAGCTACATAGAGGGTTAGGGAGCTACATAGAGGGTTAGTGAGCTACATAGAGGGTTAGTGAGCTACATAGAGGGTTAGTGAGCTACATAGAAGGTTAGGCAGCTACATAGAGGGTTAGTGAGCTACATAGAGGGTTAGGGAGATACATAGAGGGTTAGTGAGCTACATAGAGGGTTAGTGAGCTACATAGAGGGTTAGGGAGATACATAGAGGGTTAGTGAGCTACATAGAGGGCTAAGGAGCTACATAGAGGGCTAAGGAGCTACATAGAGGGTTAGGGAGCTACATAGAGGGTTAGGGAGCTACATAGAGGGCTAAGGAGCTACATAGAGGGTTAGGGAGCTACATAGAGGGTTAGGGAGATACATAGAGGGTTAGTGAGCTACATAGAGGGTTAGTGAGCTACATAGAGGGTTAGTGAGCTACATAGAGGGTTATGGAGCTACATAGATGGCTAGGGAGCTACATAGAGGTGTATGGAGCTACATAGAGGGTTAGAGAGCTACATAGAGGGTTAAGGAGCTACATAGAGGGTTTTGTAGCTACATTGAGAATTGTGGAGCTACATAGAGGGTTAGGGAGCTAAATAGAGGGTTTTGGAGCTACATAGAGGTTTAGGGAACTACATAGAGGGTTAGGGAGCTACATAGAGGGCTAGGCCAGTGACTAGAGATTGGAATGTGCTGAGTGTAGAAGGGGCTAGTGTAGAAGTCTAGGTGCCTACAAAGGGGACCAATAGAAGGGGCTAGTGTGGAAGGCTAGTGAGCTACAGAGGGGACCAGTAGAAGGGGATATTGTGGAAGGCTGGAGGCCTACAGAAAGGACCTGTAGAAGGGGCTAGTGTAGAAGTCTAGGGGGCTACAGAGGGGACCTGTAGAAGGGGCTAGTGTGGACAGAGGGGACCATTGTAAGTGGCTAGTGTGGAAGGCTAGTGGGCTACAGGGCTACAGTGTAGTCTGTATTCGGAGGATGAGATTCACAGTGACAGGGTATAGAGGGTTTCAGAGGTATTGGGACATGCCAGACCAAATGACTAGCCCGCACTGTCCTTCCAAGAGAAAATGAGTGCCTCGTTAGTTAATACAGTAATTAAGCCAAGCTGAGTTCTCTGGAGTGGACTCACACACAAAGACATCGTCACAACTCTCCTCAGTCCGGCACAGAAACAATAGCCTGCCTTTGATAACCGCCGAAGTTACAAAACTGCTCATTATACTGAGTGGATAAAAACGATATTTTCTACCAGTGTCTCACATGGAGAACTGTTTGGGGTTGAAGTGTGTGAGGAGAAAATGATATATCAATTGGAAAGTAAATCTGTCTGTCTCCTCTGTCTCTGTGACAGTCTCTCTGTGACAGTCTTTCTGGACAGTCTCCCTGTGACAGTCTCTCTGGACAGTCTCTCTGTGACAGTCTCTCTGGACAGTCTCTCTGTGACAGTCTCTCTGTGACAGTCTCTCTGGACAGTCTCTCTGTGACAGTCTCTCTGGACAGTCTCTCTGGACAGTCTCTCTGTGACAGTCTCTCTGGACAGTCTCTCTGGACAGTCTCCCTGTGACAGTCTCTCTGTGACAGTCTCTCTGTGACAGTCTCTCTGGACAGTCTCTCTGGACAGTCTCCCTTTGACAGTCTCTCTGGACAGTCTCTCTGTGACAGTCTCTCTGGACAGTCTCTCTGTGACAGTCTCTCTGGACAGTCTCTCTGTGACAGTCTCTCTGGACAGATGGGTTGCCTCCCTCAATGTTCCAACGTTACGGGTTTACACGTATGTAGAGGTTCAGCCGTCAGTTGGGACAGAGATGTGGAATTGTAAATGGGAAGCGGGTCGGCGGTGACGTCACTCCTGTATCCGCTTGTTGCCCTAGATAAACATGAGCACAACTCCCGCCCACATTTTAAGCTCCGCCTACCCAAACTTGTGATTCGTTGGGAGAGTCGTCTGTCTGTTTTCCCCTTTCTAAATGTCAGAGAGAATCTAATATTCTGCCCGGATCTTGTGCCGTTGCTCCAACGTTGCTCCAATGTCTGGTTCTCCGAGACTATTTCTGTGAGGGAGGATTTTGCCCTGTCTGCCAGTGATTTTCCACCTGGTGAGTCAGGGAGGACAGGTGACGTTCCAGACTGAGAAGGATAGGCTAGGTGTGAGCGTGTGCGTGTGTGGTGTGAGTTTGTGTCTGGGTGTGCGTGCGTGCGTGCATGGTGTGAGTGCGTGTGCATGTGTGTGTGTGTGTGTTTGTGTGTGTGTGTGTGTAGATCTCAGGAGAATGCGAAGAAGCAACTAGAAGCAACCTCTATCACTTCTTCCGTGTTGCCATAGAGACGGTGCCACTCACCGGGCCGGGACTATTTAAACAAGGTGTGTGTAGACTATTTAAACAAGGTGTGTGTGGACTATTTAAACAAGGTGTGTGTAGACTATTTAAACAAGGTGTGTGTAGACTATTTAAACAAGGTGTGTGTAGACTATTTAAACAAGGTGTGTGTAGACTATTTATACAAGGTGTGTGTATACTATTTAAACAAGGTGTGTGTAGACTATTTAAACAAGGTGTGTTTGCATTCCTAAGGTATCCCTCCTCTCTAGATGAGGGCTGATAAAGCTGACAGCTAATTGGATGAGAGGATGATTGACAGGGCAGTTATCTACCCTCTTTCTGTGTTCTACTGAGACCTCTAAATCAGAACACTGTAGATGAACAACCACTTAAAGGCCTATTCCATCACTTTGAAAACGGCACGTTTTCACAAAGTTTTGTAGAAAAAAAAACATTACGTTGAAAAGTTCTACCCGATGACATCATCAAAAGTTTAAACATTAAAAAAAAAAAAGTGATCTTCAAACACTATGAGATTCTCAGTGACGTTTGGAGCAAGAAAATCCCCTCCATTGGGCTCGAAACTAAATGCCGGTTTATAAAATCACAGTTTTTTACTTTAAACCTACCCTGTGATGTCACAAGGCCTTTTTAAAGGGCCTGTCTTCTAGTCTTTTTAACCACAGATCACAGAGACGCTGTGTTTTCACATACTGTATGTAGACGCTGGAGAAGTGCCCCTTTAAAGGCTTTAAGAAGCCTTCATAAAACCTTCATAAGACCTTCGTAGAATGAATTTCGTTTTTTTTCAAAGATGCTTCGTTAAACCTTTAAAGATCTAGTTCATTATGTAAATACTCTGTCTGAGTCATGTGTCTTTAACAAACTAGCAATCTGTTCCTTCGAGGTTCTGGCTCAAGACTTTAAAAAACCAACAGAGAGAAGAGAAGGAGTGGGTGACATCACGTGGGTTTAGATGCTGCATGAGAAGAGAGAGAGAGAAAGGGGGAAGTGAGAGAGAGGAAGAGAGAGAGAGAGAGAAGCGAGAAACAGAAAGAGAGTGAAGAGAGAAACAGATAGAGAGAGTGAAGAGAGAGAGAGAAGAAAGAAACAGAGAGAGATACAGTGTGGAGAGAAACAGAGAGAGAGAGAGTGAGACAGTGAAGAGATAAACAGAAAGAGTGAAGAGAGAAACAGATAGAGAGAGAGAGTGAAGAGAGAAACAGATAGAGAGACAGTGAAGAGAGAAACAGATAGAGCGAGAGAGTGAAGAGAGAAACAGATAGAGCGAGAGAGTGAAGAGAGAAACAGATAGAGAGAGAGAGTGAAGAGAGAAACAGATAGAGAGAGAGAGTGAAGAGAGAAACAGATAGAGAGACAGTAAAGAGAGAAACAGAGAGAGAGAACGAGGGAGGATGGATAGACCAGCTTGCACTCAGCAGCAGCCTACCCATCCTTCTTGTAGAATTCCAGCATCATGTTGTCAGTGGCAACGCTGAGTGGGCGTCTGCCATGGTCGTGCGGCAGCTTGCGTTCTGATTGGTCCATGTCTGGCGAAGGCATGGAGCTGTAGTTTGAGTTGTGGTTGGTGTGGACGGGACTGCCGTAGCAGCCTGTCAGATTAAACTCAATATCTATAGAAGAGGAAGAGAGAGGAACCAATTAGTTCAGGATCCTAAAGACAGTGTGTGTTGCAGGTATGTGTGTGTGTGTGTGTGTGTGTGTGTGTGTGTGTGTGTGTGTGTGTGTGTGTGTGTGTGTGTGTGTGTGTGTGTGTGTGTGTGTGAGCGTGTGTGCATGTGTGTATATGAGTGTGTGTGTGTGTTTAAAGGTATGTGTGCCTGCGTGTGTGTGTGTTTGCAGGTATGTATGTGTGTGTGTGTGCGTGCATGTGAGCGAGTGAGCGTGAGTGCGTGCATGTGTGAGTGTCTCACCTCCAGGGAAGAACCAGTCAGCGTGCTGTATGATGGGTTCTATGATCCCCACAATCTGAAGAGACACTGTGGTCATCATCTCTGTCACGTTCCTGGAAACAACACTCAGTCAGACAGGAAACTAATCACTATGTGAGGTACAACACCACTCAGTCAGACAGGAAACTAATCACTATGTGAGGTACAACACCACTCAGTCAGACAGGAAACTAATCACTATGTGAGGTACAACACCACTCAGTCAGACAGGAAACTAATCACTATGTGAGGTACAACACCACTCAGTCAGACAGGAAACTAATCACTATGTGAGGTACAACACCACTCAGTCAGACAGGAAACTAATCACTGAGACTCAGTCAGACAGGAAACTAATCACTATGTGAGGTACAACACCACTCAGTCAGACAGGAAACTAATCACTATGTGAGGTACAACACCACTCAGTCAGACAGGAAACTAATCACTATGTGAGGTACAACACCACTCAGTCAGACAGGAAACTAATCACTATGTGAGGTACAACACCACTCAGTCAGACAGGAAACTAATCACTATGTGAGGTACAACACCACTCAGTCAGACAGGAAACTAATCACTATGTGAGGTACAACACCACTCAGTCAGACAGGAAACTAATCACTATGTGAGGTACAACACCACTCAGTCAGACAGGAAACTAATCACTATGTGAGGTACAACACCACTCAGTCAGACAGGAAACTAATCACTATGTGAGGTACAACACCACTCAGTCAGACAGGAAACTAATCACTATGTGAGGTACAACACCACTCAGTCAGACAGGAAACTAATCACTATGTGAGGTACAACACCACTCAGTCAGACAGGAAACTAATCACTATGTGAGGTACAACACCACTCAGTCAGACAGGAAACTAATCACTATGTGAGGTACAACACCACTCAGTCAGACAGGAAACTAATCACTATGTGAGGTACAACACCACTCAGTCAGACAGGAAACTAATCACTATGTGAGGTACAACACCACTCAGTCAGACAGGAAACTAATCACTATGTGAGGTACAACACCACTCAGTCAGACAGGAAACTAATCACTATGTGAGGTACAACACCACTCAGTCAGACAGGAAACTAATCACTATGTGAGGTACAACACCACTCAGTCAGACAGGAAACTAATCACTATGTGAGGTACAACACCACTCAGTCAGACAGGAAACTAATCACTATGTGAGGTACAACACCACTCAGTCAGACAGGAAACTAATCACTATGTGAGGTACAACACCACTCAGTCAGACAGGAAACTAATCACTATGTGAGGTACAACACCACTCAGTCAGACAGGAAACTAATCACTGAGACTCAGTCAGACAGGAAACTAATCACTGAGACTATGTGAGGTACAACACCACTCAGTCAGACAGGAAACTAATCACTATGTGAGGTACAACACCACTCAGTCAGACAGGAAACTAATCACTATGTGAGGTACAACACCACTCAGTCAGACAGGAAACTAATCACTATGTGAGGTACAACACCACTCAGTCAGACAGGAAACTAATCACTATGTGAGGTACAACACCACTCAGTCAGACAGGAAACTAATCACTATGTGAGGTACAACACCACTCAGTCAGACAGGAAACTAATCACTGAGACTATGTGAGGTACAACACCACTCAGTCAGACAGGAAACTAATCACTATGTGAGGTACAACACCACTCAGTCAGACAGGAAACTAATCACTGAGACTCAGTCAGACAGGAAACTAATCACTGAAACTATGTGAGGTACAACACCACTCAGTCAGACAGGAAACTAATCACTATGTGAGGTACAACAACACTCAGTCAGACAGGAAACTAATCACTATGTGAGGTACAACAACACTCAGTCAGACAGGAAACTAATCACTATGTGAGGTACAACAACACTCAGTCAGACAGGAAACTAATCACTGAGACTCAGTCAGACAGGAAACGAATCACTGAGACTCAGTCAGACAGGAAACTAATCACTGAAACTATGTGAGGTACAACACCACTCAGTCAGACAGGAAACTAATCACTGAGACTATGGGAGGTACAACACCACTCAGTCAGACAGGAAACTAATCACTGAGACTATGGGAGGTACAACACCACTCAGTCAGACAGGAAACTAATCACTGAGACTCAGTCAGACAGGAAACTAATCACTGAGACTCAGTCAGACAGGAAACTAATCACTGAGACTCAGTCAGACAGGAAACTAATTACTGAGACTATGGGAGGTACACCACTCAGTCAGACAGGAAACTAATCACTGAGACTATGGGAGGTACACCACCACTCAGTCAGACAGGAAACTAATCACTGAGACTATGGGAGGTACAACAACACTCAGTCAGACAGGAAACTAATCACTGAGACTATGGGAGGTACACCACTCAGTCAGACAGGAAACTAATCACTGAGACTATGGGAGGTACACCACTCAGTCAGACAGGAAACTAATCACTGAGACTATGTGAGGTGCAACACCACTCAGTCAGTCAGGAAACTAATCACTGAGACTATGTGAGGTGCAACACCACTCAGTCAGACAGGAAACTAATCACTGAGACTATGGGAGGTACACCACCACTCAGTCAGACAGGAAACTAATCACTGAGACTATGGGAGGTACAACACCACTCAGTCAGACAGGAAACTAATCACTGAGACTATGGGAGGTACAACACCACTCAGTCAGACAGGAAACTAATCACTGAGACTCAGTCAGACAGGAAACTAATCACTGAGACTATGGGAGGTACAACAACACTCAGTCAGACAGGAAACTAATCACTGAGACTATGGGAGGTACAACACCACTCAGTCAGACAGGAAACTAATCACTGAGACTATGGGAGGTACAACACCACTCAGTCAGACAGGAAACTAATCACTGAAACTATGTGAGGTACAACACCACTCAGTCAGACAGGAAACTAATCACTGAGACTCAGTCAGACAGGAAACTAATCACTGAGACTCAGTCAGACAGGAAACTAATTACTGAGACTATGGGAGGTACACCACTCAGTCAGACAGGAAACTAATCACTGAGACTATGGGAGGTACACCACTCAGTCAGACAGGAAACTAATCACTGAGACTATGGGAGGTACACCACCACTCAGTCAGACAGGAAACTAATCACTGAGACTATGGGAGGTACACCACCACTCAGTCAGACAGGAAACTAATCACTGAGACTATGGGAGGTACAACAACACTCAGTCAGACAGGAAACTAATCACTGAGACTATGGGAGGTACACCACTCAGTCAGACAGGAAACTAATCACTGAGACTATGGGAGGTACACCACTCAGTCAGACAGGAAACTAATCACTGAGACTATGTGAGGTGCAACACCACTCAGTCAGACAGGAAACTAATCACTGAGACTATGTGAGGTGCAACACCACTCAGTCAGACAGGAAACTAATCACTGAGACTATGGGAGGTACACCACCACTCAGTCAGACAGGAAACTAATCACTGAGACTATGGGAGGTACAACACCACTCAGTCAGACAGGAAACTAATCACTGAGACTATGGGAGGTACAACACCACTCAGTCAGACAGGAAACTAATCACTGAGACTCAGTCAGACAGGAAACTAATCACTGAGACTATGGGAGGTACAACAACACTCAGTCAGACAGGAAACTAATCACTGAGACTATGGGAGGTACAACACCACTCAGTCAGACAGGAAACTAATCACTGAGACTATGGGAGGTACAACACCACTCAGTCAGACAGGAAACTAATCACTGAAACTATGTGAGGTACAACACCACTCAGTCAGACAGGAAACTAATCACTGAGACTCAGTCAGACAGGAAACTAATCATTATGTGAGGTACAACAACACTCAGTCAGACAGGAAACTTATCATTATGTGAGGTACAACAACACTCAGTCAGACAGGAAACTAATCATTATGTGAGGTACAACAACACTCAGTCAGACAGGAAACTAATTACTGAGACTATGGGAGGTACACCACTCAGTCAGACAGGAAACTAATCACTGAGACTATGGGAGGTACAACACCACTCAGTCAGACAGGAAACTAATCACTGAGACTATGGGAGGTACACCACTCAGTCAGACAGGAAACTAATCACTGAAACTATGGGAGGTACAACACCACTCAGTCAGACAGGAAACTAATCACTGAGACTATGGGAGGTACACCACTCAGTCAGATAGGAAACTAATCACTGAGACTCTGGGAGGTGCACTTGATTTAACTTGGGAGTTGGCACTTTTGGGACTATTCGATAGGTTACCAAGTAAAGTGAACCACATGCTTCAAAAGTATTTCAAGGTTCCCTCCGCAGACAGACCACTAAAATGTTGACTGATAAGGCAGTGTATTTTGAAGAGAGAGAGAGAGAGAGAGAGAGCGAGAGAGAGAGAGAGAGAGGGAGAGGGAGAGAGAAGGACAGGACACGTACCCACTCTCGTTGGAGTGAGTCCAGAGCAGGTTGGGACCCAGCACTATGGCCATGTTACCAGGAGTCATCTTGTTGGAGTCCTGATCATCTCCTAGCTTGGCTAGGAACTTGATTAAGTATCTGATAGGAAGAGGAGAAATACACACTCAATCAATCAGTGTATCAATCAATCACTCAATCAGTTAATCACCACATGCTTTACAGTAACCAGACCTGGAACCCTAAATACCAAGCAGCATCACAGTAACCAGACCTGGAACCCTAAATACCAAGCAGCATCACAGTAACCAGACCTGGAGCCCTTAAAGACCAAGCAGCATCACAGTAACCAGACCTGGAACCCTAAAGACCAAGCAGCATCACAGTAACCAGACCTGGAACCCTAAAGACCAAGCAGCATCACAGTAACCAGACCTGGAACCCTAAATACCAAGCAGCATCACAGTAACCAGACCTGGAACCCTAAATACCAAGCAGCATCACAGTAACCAGACCTGGAACCCTATAGTCCAAGCAGCATCACAGTAACCAGACCTGGAACCCTAAAGACCAAGCAGCATCACAGTAACCAGACCTGGAACCCTAAAGACCAAGCAGCATCACAGTAACCAGACCTGGAACCCTAAATACCAAGCAGCATCACAGTAACCAGACCTGGAACCCTAAATACCAAGCAGCATCACAGTAACCAGACCTGGAACCCTAAAGACCAAGCAGCATCACAGCAACCAGACCTGGAACCCTAAAACCAAGCAGCATCACAGTAACCAGACCTGGAACCCTAAATACCAAGCAGCATCACAGTAACCAGACCTGGAACCCTAAAGACCAAGCAGCATCACAGTAACCAGAACTGGAACCCTAAATACCAAGCAGCATCACAGTAACCAGACCTGGAACCCTAAAGACCAAGCAGCATCACAGTAACCAGACCTGGAACCCTAAATACCAAGCAGCATCACAGTAACCAGACCTGGAACCCTAAATACCAAGCAGCATCACAGTAACCAGACCTGGAACCCTAAAGACCAAGCAGCATCACAGTAACCAGACCTGGAACCTAAATACCAAGCAGCATCACAGTAACCAGACCTGGAACCCTAAATACCAAGCAGCATCACAGCAACCAGACCTGGAACCCTAAATACCAAGCAGCAGCGACAAGGGAAAACTCCCCAGAAGGAAGACACCTTGATATGTTCAAATCAGCGTGACTTAACATTATGGCCTATTTGTTCAGCTTTCAAACGATACTGTGGAATCACACACACACACACACACACACACACACACACACACACACACACACACACACACACACACACACACACACACACACACACACACACACACACACACACACACACACACACACACACACACACACACTCCCTGATGTTCTCTGTTGGTTATCAATATTTTATTGAACATTGTCACAGAGACTCAAGCCCTGATAGAAGGTCCAAGTCACAGGGACTCTAGCCCTGATAGAAGGTCCAAGTCACAGAGACTCTAGCCCTGATAGGAGGTCCAAGTCACAGGGACTCTAGCCCTGACAGGAGGTCCAAGTCACAGGGACTCTAGCCTTGATAGGAGGTTCAAGTCACAGGGACTCTAGCCCTGATAGGAGGTCCAATTCACAGGGACTTTAGCCCTGATAGGAGGTTCAAGTCACAGGGACTCTAGCCCTGGCAGGAGGTCCAAGTCACAGGGACTCTAGCCTTGATAGGAGGTTCAAGTCACAGGGACTCTAGCCCTGATAGGAGGTCCAATTCACAGGGACTTTAGCCTTGATAGGAGGTTCAAGTCACAGGGACTCTAGCCCTGATAGGAGGTCCAATTCACAGGGACTTTAGCCCTGATAGGAGGTTCTCACAGGGACTCTAGCCCTGATAGGAGGTCCAATTCACAGGGACTTTAGCCCTGATAGGAGGTTCAAGTCACAGGGACTCTAGCCCTGATAGGAGGTCCAATTCACAGGGACTCTAGCCCTGATAGGAGGTCCAATTCACAGGGACTTTAGCCTTGATAGGAGGTTCAAGTCACAGGGACTCTAGCCCTGATAGGAGGTCCAATTCACAGGGACTTTAGCCCTGATAGGAGGTTCAAGTCACAGGGACTCTAGCCCTGATAGGAGGTCCAATTCACAGGGACTTTAGCCCTGATAGGAGGTTCAAGTCACAGGGACTCTAGCCCTGATAGGAGGTCCAATTCACAGGGACTTTAGCCCTGATAGGAGGTCCAAGTCACAGGGACTCTAGCCCTGATAGGAGGTCCAATTCACAGGGACTTTAGCCCTGATAGGAGATCCAAGTCACAGAGACTCTAGCCCTGATAGGAGGTCCAAGTCACAGAGACTCTAGCCCTGATAGGAGGTCCAAGTCACAGGGACTCCAGCCCTGATATGAGGTCCAAGTCACAGGCTGTGTCTACACAGGCAACTCCATTCTCATCTCCACTAATTGTTCTTTTGACCAATCACATCAGATCTTTTCACATCAGATCTTTTTCAGAGCTTATCTGATTGGTCTAAAGACCAATTAGTGATATAAGACTGAGAACTTTAACACCCAGATAAAACACAATCTAAACTGGAGACCACCGATTCATCTCATAAACAACATTAGTAGGTTGAAGTTGTGTAACGCTCGTCGTTGGAATGAGAAGAGGAGGACCAATACGCAGCGTGGTAAGTGTCCATATTCAATTTAATAACTGAACACAAAGAATACAAAAATAACAATGTGAATGATACAAAACGAAAACGAAACAGTCCCGTATGGTGAAAACACAGACACAGGAAACAACCACCCACAAAACACAAAGGAAAACAGGCTACCTAAATATGGCTCCCAATCAGAGACAACTACTGACACCTGCCTCTGATTGAGAACCATACTAGGCCAAACGCATAGAAACAGACAACCTAGACATACAACATAGAATGCCCACCCACATCACACCCTGACCAAACAAAATTGCAATTCCCCCACTAATGGTTAAGGTTCAGAGTGGGCGAGGGGAAGCTGATCCTAGAGGAAACTTCAGCCTGGCAACAACCCAAACATATAAAACAGATCCTCACTGGAGGGTCCATGCCTACTGGCAGTAGGTCTACTGGCAGTAGGTCTATGTAGACTGTAGCGAGGGAGGGAGAGATGGGTACTGACTATGTAGACTGTAGAGAGGGAGGGAGAGATGGGTACTGACTATGTAGACTGTAGAGAGGGAGGGAGAGATGGGTACTGACTATGTAGACTGTAGAGAGGGAGGGAGAGATGGGTACTGACTATGTAGACTGTAGAGAGGGAGGGAGAGATGGGTACTGACCTGAAATTGTTGAAGTTGTCAGTTGGTAGTTTTTCACACGCCGCCAGCAGAGCTTGTAGTCTCTTGTCCATATCCTGAATACTGGATGGGGAAGAGAACAGTGAACAGGGCTCAGGGTGTGTGTAGTCCAGGAAGTGTTTTTCTCAGTGTAGTTTCCTACCAGGGGGACCAGCAGGCTACAGTGTATGATCATTGAGAGGCTGATTGGTGTCAGCTAACCATCTGAGGGACCGGTAAGCAACAACCCAGGGACCAGTGCCGAACCACGGGCCGGAGGTTGACAAACACTGTGTTAACAATGTCTATTATTATACACTGTCGGTTCTGTCGTTATGTTACAGTTTGTTCCCTTCTTTGTGGAGCTCTCCCTATAGAAATAGGAAAGTCATCTCCAGCTCTTCAATATGACTAAAAGGGATCTGTTATCTGTAGTAGAGATGCTGTGGTTATGAAGGGATCTGTTATCTGCAGTAAAGATGCTGTGGTTATGAAGGGATCTGTTATCTGTAGTAGAGATGCTGTGGTTATGAAGGGATCTGTTATCTGCAGTAGAGATGCTGAGGTTATGAAGGGATCTGTTATCTGTAGTAGAGATGCTGTGGTTATAAAGGGATCTGTTATCTGCTGTAGAGATGCTGTGGTTATGAAGGGATCTGTTATCTGTAGTAGAGATGCTGAGGTTATGAAGGGATCTGTTATCTGTAGTAGAGATGCTGAGGTTATGAAGGAATATGTTATCTGCAGTAGAGATGCTGTGGTTATGAAGGGATCTGTTATCTGTAGTGGAGATGCTGTGGTTATGAAGGGATCTGTTATCTGTATTAGAGATGCTGTGGTTATGAAGGAATATGTTATCTGCAGTAGAGATGCTGTGGTTATGAAGGGATCTGTTATCTGTAGTAGAGATGCTGAGGTTATGAAGGGATCTGTTATCTGCAGTAGAGATGCTGAGGTTATGAAGGGATCTGTTATCTGCTGTAGAGATGCTGTGGTTATGAAGGGATCTGTTATCTGCAGTAGAGATGCTGTGGTTAAGAAGGGATCTGTTATCTGTAGTAGAGATGCTGTGGTTATGAAGGGATCTGTTATCTGTAGTGGAGATGCTGTGGTTATGAAGGGATCTGTTATCTGCAGTAGAGATGCTGTGGTTATGAAGGGATCTGTTATCTGTAGTGGAGATGCTGTGGTTATGAAGGGATCTGTTATCTGCAGTAGAGATGCTGAGGTTATGAAGGGATCTGTTATCTGTAGTAGAGATGCTGAGGTTATGAACGGATCTGTTATCTGTAGTAGAGATGCTGTGGTTATGAAGGGATCTGTTATCTGTATTAGAGATGCTGTGGTTATGAAGGGATCTGTTATCTGCAGTAGAGATGCTGTGGTTATGAAGGGATCTGTTATCTGTAGTAGAGATGCTGTGGTTATGTAGGGATCTGTTGTCTGCAGTAGAGATGCTGTGGTTATGAAGGGATCTGTAGTAGAGATGCTGAGGTTATGAAGGGATCTGTTATCTGCAGTAGAGATGCTGTGGTTATGAAGGGATCTGTTATCTGTAGTAGAGATGCTGTGGTTATGAAGGGATCTGTTATCTGCAGTAGAGATGCTGTGGTTATGTAGGGATCTGTTATCTGTAGTAGAGATGCTGTGGTTATGAAGGGATCTGTTATCTGTAGTAGAGATGCTGTGGTTATGAAGGGATCTGTTATCTGCAGTAGAGATGGTGTGGTTATGAAGGGATCTGTTATCTGCAGTAGAGATGCTGTGGTTATGAAGGGATCTGTTATCTGCAGTAGAGATGCTGTGGTTATAAAGGGATCTGTTATCTGTAGTAGAGATGCTGTGGTTATAAAGGGATCTGTTATCTGTAGTAGAGATGCTGTGGTTATGAAGGGATCTGTTATCTGTAGTAGAGATGCTGTGGTTATGAAGGGATCTGTTATCTGCAGTAGAGATGCTGAAGTTATGAAGGGATCTGTTATCTGTAGTAGAGATGCTGAGGTTATGAAGGAATATGTTATCTGCAGTAGAGATGCTGTGGTTATGAAGGGATCTGTTATCTGCAGTAGAGATGCTGTGGTTATGAAGGGATCTGTTATCTGCAGTAGAGATGATGTGGTTATGAAGGGATCTGTTATCTGCAGTAGAGATGCTGTGGTTATGTAGGGATCTGTTATCTGTAGTAGAGATGCTGTGGTTATGAAGGGATCTGTTATCTGTAGTAGAGATGCTGTGGTTATGTAGGGATCTGTTATCTGTAGTAGAGATGCTGTGGTTATGAAGGGATCTGTTATCTGTAGTAGAGATGCTGAGGTTATGAAGGGATCTGTTATCTGTAGTAGAGATGCTGAGGTTATGAAGGAATATGTTATCTGCAGTAGAGATGCTGTGGTTATGAAGGGATCTGTTATCTGTAGTAGAGATGCTGTGGTTATGAAGGGATCTGTTGTCTGCAGTAGAGATGCTGTGGTTATGAAGGGATCTGTTATCTGCAGTAGAGATGCTGAGGTTATGAAGGAATATGTTATCTGTAGTAGAGATGCTGAGGTTATGAAGGGATCTGTTATCTGTAGTAGAGATGCTGTGGTTATGAAGGGATCTGTTATCTGCAGTAGAGATGCTGTGGTTATGAAGGGATCTGTTATCTGTAGTAGAGATGCTGAGGTTATGAAGGGATCTGTTATCTGCAGTAGAGATGCTGTGGTTATGAAGGGATCTGTTATCTGTAGTAGAGATGCTGAGGTTATGAAGGGATCTGTTATCTGCAGTAGATATGCTGTGGTTATAAAGGGATCTGTTATCTGCAGTAGAGATGCTGTGGTTATGAAGGGATCTGTTATCTGTAGTAGAGATGCTGTGGTTATGAAGGGATCTGTTATCTGCAGTAGAGATGCTGTGGTTATGAAGGGATCTGTTATCTGCAGTAGAGATGCTGTGGTTATGTAGGGATCTGTTATCTGCAGTAGAGATGCTGTGGTTATGAAGGGATCTGTAGTAGAGATGCTGTGGTTATGAAGGGATCTGTTATCTGTAGTAGAGATGCTGTGGTTATGAAGGGATCTGTAGTAGAGATGCTGTGGTTATGAAGGGATCTGTTATCTGTAGTAGAGATGCTGTGGTTATGAAGGGATCTGTTATCTGTATTAGAGATGCTGTGGTTATGAAGGGATCTGTTATCTGCAGTAGAGATGCTGTGGTTATGAAGGGATCTGTAGTAGAGATGCTGTGGTTATGAAGGGATCTGTTATCTGTAGTAGAGATGCTGTGGTTATGAAGGGATCTGTTATCTGCAGTAGAGATGCTGTGGTTATGAAGGGATCTGTTATCTGTAGTGGAGATGCTGTGGTTATGAAGGGATCTGTTATCTGTAGTGGAGATGCTGAGGTTATGAAGGGATCTGTTATCTGTAGTAGAGATGCTGTGGTTATGAAGGGATCTGTTATCTGTAGTAGAGATGCTGTGGTTATGAAGGGATCTGTTATCTGTAGTAGAGATGCTGTGGTTATGAAGGGATCTGTTATCTGTATTAGAGATGCTGTGGTTATGAAGGGATCTGTTATCTGTAGTAGAGATGCTGTGGTTATGAAGGGATCTGTTATCTGTAGTGGAGATGCTGTGGTTATGAAGGGATCTGTTATCTGTAGTAGAGATGCTGAGGTTATGAAGGGATCTGTTATCTGCAGTAGAGATGCTGTGGTTATGAAGGGATCTGTTATCTGTATTAGAGATGCTGTGGTTATGAAGGGATCTGTTATCTGTAGTAGAGATGCTGAGGTTATGAAGGGATCTGTTATCTGCAGTAGAGATGCTGTGGTTATGAAGGGATCTGTTATCTGTATTAGAGATGCTGTGGTTATGAAGGGATCTGTTATCTGTAGTAGAGATGCTGTGGTTATGAAGGGATCTGTTATCTGTAGTGGAGATGCTGTGGTTATGAAGGGATCTGTTATCTGCAGTAGAGATGCTGTGGTTATGAAGGGATCTGTAGTAGAGATGCTGTGGTTATGAAGGGATCTGTTATCTGCAGTAGAGATGCTGTGGTTATGTAGGGATCTGTTATCTGTAGTAGAGATGCTGTGGTTATGAAGGGATCTGTTATCTGTAGTAGAGATGCTGTGGTTATGAAGGGATCTGTTATCTGTAGTAGAGATGCTGTGGTTATGAAGGGATCTGTTATCTGCAGTAGAGATGCTGTGGTTATGAAGGGATCTGTTATCTGTATTAGAGATGCTGTGGTTATGAAGGGATCTGTTATCTGTATTAGAGATGCTGTGGTTATGAAGGGATCTGTTATCTGTATTAGAGATGCTGTGGTTATGAAGGGATCTGTTATCTGTAGTAGAGATGCTGTGGTTATGAAGGGATCTGTTATCTGCAGTAGAGATGCTGAGGTTACGAAGGGATCTGTTATCTGTAGTAGAGATGCTGTGGTTATGAAGGGATCTGTTATCTGTATTAGAGATGCTGTGGTTATGAAGGGATCTGTTATCTGTAGTGGAGATGCTGTGGTTATGAAGGGATCTGTTATCTGTAGTAGAGATGCTGAGGTTATGAAGGGATCTGTTATCTGTAGTAGAGATGCTGTGGTTATGAAGGGATCTGTTATCTGCAGTAGAGATGCTGAGGTTATGAAGGGATCTGTTATCTGTAGTAGAGATGCTGTGGTTATGAAGGGATCTGTTATCTGTAGTGGAGATGCTGTGGTTATGAAGGGATCTGTTATCTGTAGTAGAGATGCTGTGGTTATGAAGGGATCTGTTATCTGTAGTAGAGATGCTGTGGTTATGAAGGGATCTGTTATCTGTAGTAGAGATGCTGTGGTTATGAAGGGATCTGTTATCTGTAGTAGAGATGCTGTGGTTATGAAGGGATCTGTTATCTGTAGTGGAGATGCTGTGGTTATGAAGGGAATCTCTACTCACTTTGACGCCTGAATCCAGTCCTCGTAAAGTTCACTGGTCATCAGTGGCTCTGGAAGCTCACGGAGGTATGATTTCAGAGCCCCTGAGGAAGAGAGGGATGGAGAGACAAAGGGAGGGAGAGAGAGAGAGAGGCAGAGAGAGAGAGAATGGGATGGAGAGAGGGGGAGGGAGGGAGAGCGGGGTTGAGAGAGAGGAAGGGAGAGAGATGGGAAGAGAGAGAGAGGGGGGACAGCGGGATGGAGAAAGAGAGATGGAGAGAGAAAGGGAGGAAGAGGGATTGAGAGAGAGAGAGAGAGAGAGAGAGAGAGAGAGAGAGAGAGAGAGAGAGAGAGAGAGAGAGAGAGAGAGAGAAAGCAAGGAAGGGAGAAAGAGAGAGAGATAATTTCATTAGGCCTAGGGGAGGTGTGGTTTTCTCTATTCAGAATACTAATGAGAACACACACAACGCTGCCATCCTCCGATTACTCAAGGAAGTGGACAGCAACATTACAAGGAAGTGGACAGCAACATTACAAGGAAGTGGACAGCAACATTACAAGGAAGTGGACAGCAACATTACAAGGAAGTGGACAGCAACATTACAAGGAAGTGGACAGCAACATTACAAGGAAGTGGACAGCAACATTACAAGGAAGCCTTTAGGATAGAGAACGTCTAGGGAAAAACACAAGCAGATCACTGGGAAGATGTTAAGGGATGTGATCCTCTCACCCCACAGCTGAACTAAACTCCAGGGCCAAATTAAGTTTCACCGTTCAAGTGTTATTAGTCGTATGTACGGGATACACATGGTATACACCGTCCAATGAAATCCTTACTTGCAGGTTCCTTACTCGACAATGCAACAGCAATAAGAAATAACACATGATAAGAATACCAACATAAAGTAAATGGCTCAGTAGAATAGAAGAAACATTTTAGCATCAGTATAATACAGGAAGGCACGATTTATAGTCCAATATTATAGTCCAGTATGTTTGTGTGTGTGTGTGTGTGTGTGTGTGTGTGTGTGTGTGTGTGTGTGTGTGTGTGTGTGTGTGTGTGTGTGTGTGTGTGTGTGTGTGTGTCTGTAAATGTCTGTGAGTGTGTATGTGTGCTAATGTGCTGAGAATCATGTCCTGGATGGGTGGGAGCACGGTCCCAGTGATGTACTGGGTCTTGTGGTCATGGACGGAGCCGTTCCCGTACCGGGCGGAGCCGTTCCCGTACCGGGCGGAGCCGTTCCCGTACCGGGCGGAGCCGTTCCCGTACCGGGCGTAGCCGTTCCCGTACCAGGCGGAGCCGTTCCCGTACCAGGCGGAGCCGTTCCCGTACCAGGCGGAGCCGTTCCCGTACCAGGCCGTGATGCAGCCGGTCAGGACACTCTCCACGGTGCAGCAGTAGTATTTGGAGAGGACCCGGGGTGGCACGCCACATTTCTTCAGCCGCCTCAGGAAGTTAAGACACAGTTGCGCCCTCTTGACAAGGAGGGTGGTGCTGTTGGTCCATGTCAAGTCCTCTGTGATGTGGACACAGAGGAACTTAAACTGCTGACCCGCTCCACTGCAGTCCTGTCCATGTGGATCGGAGCATGTTCCCTCCTCTACTTCCTGAAGTCAACAATCAACTCATTGGTTTTGCTGATGTGGAGGGAGACGGTGTTCTCCTGCTACGATAATGTCAGTTCACTTAGCTCCTCCCTATTGGCTGACTTATCGTCGTTGGTTATCAGGCCTACAGCCGTTGTGCCGTCAGCAAACCTGATGACGGAGTTGGTGTCTTGCAAAGCCACGCGGTCGTGGGTGAACAGGAAGTACAGCAGAGGACTGAGGACGCTCTGAGCTTGGTGTCGAGCCTGGAGAGAACTATGGTGTTGAATGCTGAACTGTAGTCAATGAACAGCGTTCTCACACAGGTGTTCCTCTTGTCCAGATGTGTTACGGCCCCGTGAATAGTGACGGAAATGGCATCTTCCTTGGTTCTGTTGGAGCGGTAAGCAAATGGGACTGGGTCCAGTGTGCCTGGCCTTCATGTGGGCCATGACCAGCCTCTCAAAGCACTTCATGATGACCGGCCCCTATTCCCTATGTAGTGCACTACTTTTGACCAGGGCCCCTATTCCCTATATAGTGCACTACTTTTGACCAGAACCATATGGGTCCTGGTCAACAGTAGTGCACTAAATAGAGAATATGATGTCAGTTGGGACGCACACCGGCTCACTACTGGAGGAGGAGGATGGTAGGAAATAGGCAACAAGGAACTAGGCAACAAGGTGTGAATGAAATAGGCAACAAGGTGTGAAAGACAACAGTCTTCCACAAACACAAGAAGCCTTGATTGTTTTGACCTAACGTTGATGTATGTATTTCTGGAGGCATGAATCTCCTGAAAGCAGAGTTATATCTAATGGTTATATATAGACAATGGAGCTAGCTAAAGGCTCGTTGTTATGGAGACCAGAGCCTGAGCCAGAGAGTGAGAGGTAAGAGGCGTGTGGGGGTGTAAATTAATCTGCGATGGTGTATGCATGTGCATGTGTGTGTTAGACCTGGGTTCAAATACCTGTGTATTTGAGTATCTATACTGAACAAAAATATAAACGCAACCTGCAAAAATTTCAAAGATTTTACTGAGTTACAGTTCATATAAGGAAATCAGTCAATTGAAATGAATTCATTAGGCCCTAATCTATGGATGTTGGTCACAGATACATTACTAAACAAGTAGGAGCGTGAATCAGAAAACCAGTCATCAGGTGTGACCACCATTTGCCTCATGCAGCGCGACACATCTCCTTCGCATAGAGTTGATCAGGCTGTTGATTGTGGCCTGTGGAATGTTGTCCCACTCTTCTTTAATGGCTGTGTGAAGTTGCTGGATATTGGCGGGAACTGGAACACGCTGTTGTACATGTCGATCCAGAGCATCCCAAACATGCTCAATGGGTAACATGTTTGGTGAGTAATAAGGCCATGAAAGAACTGGGACATTTTCAGAATTGTGTACAGATCCTTGTGACATGGGCTGTGCATTATCATGCTGAAACATGAGGTGATGGTGGTTGGATGAATTGCAAGACAATGGGTCTCAGGATCTCGTCACGGTATCGCTGTGCATTCAAATTGCCATGGATAAAATGCAAATGTGTTCGTTGTCCGTAGCTTATGCCTGACCATACCATAACCCCCCCCCCCCTGTTCACAACTGACATCAGCAAACTGCTCGCCCACATGATGTTCTGCGGTTGTGAAACCGGCTGGACGTATTGCCAAATTCTCTAAAACGCAGTTGGAGGCGGCTTATGATAGAGAAACTAACATTCAATTCTCTTGCAACAGCTCTGGTGGACATTCCTGCAGTTAGCATGCCAATTGCACACTCACTCAAAATCTGAGACATCTGTGGCATTGTGTTGTGTGACAAAACTACACATTTTAGAGTGGCCTTGTATTGTTCCCAGCACGAGGTGCAGCTGTGTAATGATCATGCCGTTTAATCACCTTCTGATATGCCACACCTGTCAGGTGGATGGATTATCTTGGCAAAAGGAGAAATGCTCACTAACAGGGATTTAAACACATTTGAGCACAACATTTGAGAGAAATAATATTTTTGTGCGTATGGAATATTTCTGGGATCTTTTATTTCATCTCATGAAACATGGGACCAACACTTTACATGTTGCATTTATATTGTTGTTCAGTGTAGTATTTAAAATACTTTTTAGAATTTTGAGTATTTTAATGGTTATTTGAAAAAACAAAATAGTCTACGAAATTATATTTGAGGTTATTTCGAAATACTTATTTCAAATACTATTTACAAATACCGGGGTTAAATGCATGGGAGTGTATTTGAGTCAGTGTATTTGAGTGTTTTCAAATACTGTGTGTGGGTGTGTGTGTCTATATGTGTGTGTGTGGGTGTGTAAGGTAACCTGCGATGGCGTGAGGGTCAGCTGAATACTCCTGTACGTCCATCACACCACAGTCCAGGGAGGCCTTCAGCTTCTTCAGCTTGGAGGCCGAGGGAGCCACTCTGAACAGACCCTACACACACAGGGAGTCAGGAAGACAGGGAGTCAGGAAGACAGGAAGACAGGGAGTCAGGAAGACAGGAAGACAGGGAGTCAGGAAGACAGGGAGTCAGGAAGACAGGGAGTCAGGAAGACAGGGAGTCAGGAAGACAGGAAGACAGGAAGTCAGGAAGACAGGGAGTCAGGAAGACAGGGAGTCAGGAAGACAGGAAGACATGGAGTCAGGAAGACAGGAAGACAGGGAGTCAGGAAGACAGGGAGTCAGGAAGACAGGGAGTCAGGAAGACAGGAAGTCAGGAAGACAGGGAGTCAGGAAGACATGGAGTCAGGAAGACAGGAAGACAGGGAGTCAGGAAGACAGGAAGACAGGGAGTCAGGAAGACAGGGAGTCAGGAAGACAGGGAGTCAGGAAGACAGGAAGACAGGGAGTCAGGAAGAGAGGGAGTCAGGAAGACAGGGAGTCAGAGCAGGGTCATCATAGAGATAAATAGTGAATTATAAATCTAGTACATACTGTAACTTTGTCTACAAAGTGGCTAAATCCTATATTAACTCTGCTCTGTAATCAGAGTGTTTAGTAGTGTTAAGTAGGCTTCATCTGGGTCTGGGTAACTTAGTAGTGTTAAGTAGACTTCATCTGGGTCTGGGTAACTTAGTAGTGTTAAGTAGACTTCATCTGGGTCTGGGTAACTTAGTAGTGTTAAGTAGGCTTCGTCTGGGAAACTTAGTAGTGTTAAGTAGGCTTCATCTGGGTCTGGGAAACTTAGTAGTGTTAAGTAGGCTTCATCTGGGTCTGGGAAACTTAGTAGTGTTAAGTAGGCTTCATCTGGTTCTGGGAAACTTAGTAGTGTTAAGTAGGCTTCATCTGGGTCTGGGAAACTTAGTAGTATTAAGTAGACTTCATCTGGGTCTGGGAAACTTAGTAGTGTTAAGTAGGCTTCATCTGGGTCTGGGAAACTTAGTAGTAGTGTTAAGTAGGCTTCATCTGGGTCTGGGAAACTTAGTAGTGTTAAGTAGACTTCATCTGGGTCTGGGAAACTTAGTAGTGTTAAGTAGGCTTCATCTGGGTCTGGGAAACTTAGTAGTGTTAAGTAGGCTTCATCTGGGTCTGGGAAACTTAGTAGTGTTAAGTAGGCTTATTCTGGGTCTGGGAAACTTAGTAGTGTTAAGTAGGCTTCATCTGGGTCTGGGAAACTTAGTGTTAAGAAGGCTTCATCTGGGTCTGGGAAACTTAGTAGTGTTAAGTAGACTTCATCTGGGTCTGGAAACTTAGTAGTGTTAAGTAGACTTCATCTTGGTCTGGGAAACTTAGTGTTAAGTAGGCTTCATCTGGGTCTGGGAACTTAGTAGTGTTAAGTAGGCTTCATCTGGGTCTGGGAAACTTAGTAGTGTTAAGTAGGCTTCATCTGGGTCTGGGAAACTTAGTAGTGTTAAGTAGGCTTCATCTGGGTCTGGGAAACTTAGTGTAAAGCAGGCTACATCTTTTTCTATACCTCCTCCTGCATACCACACTCCAGCAGCATTGTGACACAGGCCTCGATGGGGAAGGCGATCTCTCTGCTGCTGATGGTCAGGTGTTCCTCCAGGGCCTTGCCATACGAAGGCTTCTCCACCCACGCCTCTGTGGCAGTACAACACATTATACAACAGTTAGACACACGAGGAGCAGACAGGCATGTGTACATGTGCAGGCATGGATGAGCTCTCTCTCTCACACACACACACATACACACACAGACACACACACACACACACTAACTCACCCTGGTGAGCTTTAATGGTGGGCAGGACACTCTGGAGGATCTCTAGAGACTTCCTGTGATATTCTGCCTGGATCTCTATGAGCTACATGGAGAGACACAGGGACAGAGAGGGGGACAGAGACACAGGGATAGAGAGGGGGACAGAGACACAGGGACAGAGAGGGGGACAGAGACACAGGGACAGAGAGACACACAGGGAAACATAGGGTGACAAAGGGACAAAGAGGGAGACAGTGGGACACAGAGGGAGACGGAGAGACAGAAGGACAGAGAGACACAGAGGGACAAAAAGGTGAGGTTTAAACACCCGCTCAGCTATATGACTGTAAAAAGGAATCAAGGTCAACTGAAGGGCAAATGCAATGATACAGAAAATGTACTAACCGTCTGAAAGTAGTTTGCATAGTCTATTTCTTTGGCCACAAAATTATACATATCCGCTGATAGTTGATCCTGGAAAAGAGAATAAGAAATGACCTTAATACAGTCTGTAACCTTGTAGTAGTTAATACAGCCTGTAACCTTAATACAGTCTGTAACCTTGTAGTGGTTAATACAGCCTGTAACCTTGTAGTGGTTAATACAGCCTGTAACCTTGTAGTGGTTAATACAGTCTGTAACCTTGTAGTGGTTAATACAGCCTGTAACCTTGTAGTGGTTAATACAGTCTGTAACCTTGTAGTGGTTAATACAGCCTGTAACCTTGTAGTGGTTAATACAGCCTGTAACCTTGTAGTGGTTAATACAGTCTGTAACCTTGTAGTGGTTAATACAGTCTGTAACCTTGTAGTGGTTAATACAGCCTGTAACCTTGTAGTGGTTAATACAGCCTGTAACCTTGTAGTGGTTAATACAGCCTGTAACCTTGTAGTGGTTAATACAGTCTGTAACCTTGTAGTGGTTAATACAGCCTGTAACCTTGTAGTGGTTAATACAGTCTGTAACCTTGTAGTGGTTAATACAGCCTGTAACCTTGTAGTTGTTAATACAGTCTGTAACCTTGTAGTGGTTAATACAGTCTGTAACCTTGTAGTGGTTAATACAGCCTGTAACCTTGTAGTGGTTAATACAGCCTGTAACCTTAATACAGCCTGTAACCTTGTAGTGGTTAATACAGCCTGTAACCTTGTAGTGGTTAATACAGCCTGTAACCTTGTAGTGGTTAATACAGCCTGTAACCTTGTAGTGGTTAATACAGTCTGTAACCTTGTAATGGTTAATACAGCCTGTAACCTTGTAGTGGTTAATACAGCCTGTAACCTTGTAGTGGTTAATACAGCCTGTAACCTTGTAGTGGTTAATACAGCCTGTAACCTTGTAGTGGTTAATACAGCCTGTAACCTTGTAGTGGTTAATACAGCCTGTAACCTTGTAGTGGTTAATACAGCCTGTAACCTTGTAGTGGTTAATACAGCCTGTAACCTTGTAGTGGTTAATACAGCCTGTAACCTTGTGGTGGTTAATACAGCCTGTAACCTTGTAGTGGTTAATACAGCCTGTAACCTTGTAGTGGTTAATACAGCCTGTAACCTTGTAGTGGTTAATACAGTCTGTAACCTTGTAGTGGTTAATACAGCCTGTAACCTTGTAGTGGTTAATACAGTCTGTAACCTTGTAGTGGTTAATACAGTCTGTAACCTTGTAGTGGTTAATACAGCCTGTAACCTTGTAGTGGTTAATACAGTCTGTAACCTAAATACAGCCTGTAACCTTGTAGTGGTTAATACAGCCTGTAACCTTGTAGTGGCTAATACAGCCTGTAACCTTGTAGTGGTTAATACAGTCTGTAACCTTGTAGTGGCTAATACAGCCTGTAACCTTGTAGTGGTTAATACAGTCTGTAACCTTGTAGTGGTTAATACAGCCTGTAACCTTGTAGTGGTTAATACAGCCTGTAACCTTGTAGTGGTTAATACAGTCTGTAACCTTGTAGTGGTTAATACAGCCTGTAACCTTGTAGTGGTTAATACAGTCTGTAACCTTGTAGTGGTTAATACAGCCTGTAACCTTGTAGTGGTTAATACAGCCTGTAACCTTGTAGTGGTGAATACAGTCTGTAACCTTGTAGTGGTTAATACAGCCTGTAACCTTGTAGTGGTTAATACAGCCTGTAACCTTGTAGTGGTTAATACAGCCTGTAACCTTGTAGTGGTTAATACAGCCTGTAACCTTGTAGTGGTTAATACAGCCTGTAACCTTAATACAGCCTGTAACCTTGTAGTGGTTAATACAGCCTGTAACCTTGTAGTGGTTAATACAGCCTGTAACCTTGTAGTGGTTAATACAGCCTGTAACCTTGTAGTGGTTAATACAGCCTATAACCTTGTTGTGGTTAATACAGCCTGTAACCTTGTAGTGGTTAATACAGCCTGTAACCTTGTAGTGGTTAATACAGCCTGTAACCTTGTAGTGGTTAATACAGCCTGTAACCTTGTAGTGGTTAATACAGCCTGTAACCTTGTAGTGGTTAATACAGCCTGTAACCTTGTAGTGGTTAATACAGCCTGTAACCTTGTAGTGGTTAATACAGCCTGTAACCTTGTAGTGGTTAATACAGCCTGTAACCTTGTAGTGGTTAATACAGTCTGTAACCTTGTAGTGGTTAATACAGCCTGTAACCTTGTAGTAGTTAATACAGTCTGTAACCTTGTAGTGGTTAATACAGCCTATAACCTTGTATTGGTTAATACAGCCTATAACCTTGTATTGGTTAATACAGCCTGTAACATTGTAGTGGTTAATGTAGTTTCATGGTTTGGGGGGAGGACAGTGGAATACACTAAGTGAAGGAGGAGGAGCCTGAACCTCTAGAACCCTGTGACTCACCCTGCAGATCTCCATCCTATTGGCTGCCTCTTCCATCTCCTCTCTGAGGGCCTCCCCCTTGGCCCCGCCCGCCTGCAGGTTGCTAGGGTGACTGGAGGACTTGGACGACTGGTGAAACCTACAGGAAAGGAGGAGACAGAAGAAGAGTTAGGAGGAGGGATGGAACACCAACACACAGACAGCATCCCAAATGGCATCCTATTCCAGGCTATATAGTGCACTACTTCTGACCAGTAGCGCACTATGTAGGGATTAGGGGCGCGATTTGAGACACAACCACTGAGGGAAGGAACATGCATGTCTAAGCATTATTCTAAACATAAGCATGTCTTAAGAGGTGAAGGCCAGTGAAGAGGGTAGAAGGATGTATGTTAACATGCAGTCCATCCCTCACCGTGTGCGAGCTGAGTCCATGTCCAGCACCAGCTTGGCTAAATGTTTCCTCTGTTTCTGGATGTTGGGAATGTCCACCTGGGAAGAGACAGGAACACGTCAAACCTCCTCTATAATGTATCTAAACTACATTCACTTATCTACTAGTTGAGTGGGAGTGGAGATGGGAGGAATATTCCACCACCCTGAAGTTAATAGACAATAATGAACATGCTGACATTGTGTCTTAATGATCATGTTCAGTCAGAGACAGTAATGATGAATGTTGTGGGCAGCCTCTAGACAGACAATTATAACAATTATAACTTCAAATAATGTATGGCTAGGGACAGTAGGACTCACCTCACCATAGGGACAGTAGGACTCACCTCACCATAGGGACAGTAGGACTCACCTCATCATAGAGACAGTAGGACTCACCTCATCATAGAGACAGTAGGACTCACCTCATCATAGAGACAGTAGGACTCACCTCATCATAGAGACAGTAGGACTCACCTCATCATAGAGACAGTAGGACTCACCTCATCATAGGGACAGTAGGACTCATCTCACCATAGTGACAGTAGGACTCACCTCATCATAGAGACAATAGGACTCACCTCATCATAGAGACAGTAGGACTCATCTCACCATAGGGACAGTAGGACTCACCTCATCATAGGGACAGTAGGACTCATCTCACCATAGGGACAGTAGGACTCACCTCATCATAGGGACAGTAGGACTCACCTCATCATAGAGACAGTAGGACTCACCTCACCATAGGGACAGTAGGACTCACCTCATCATAGGGACAGTAGGACTCACCTCATCATAGAGACAGTAGGACTCACCTCATCATAGGGACAGTAGGACTCATCTCATCATAGTGACAGTAGGACTCACCTCCTCATAGAGACAATAGGACTCACCTCATCATAGAGACAGTAGGACTCACCTCACCATAGGGACAGTAGGACTCACCTCATCATAGAGACAGTAGGACTCACCTCACCATAGGGACAGTAGGACTCACCTCATCATAGGGACAGTAGGACTCACCTCATCATAGAGACAGTAGGACTCACCTCACCATAGGGACAGTAGGACTCACCTCATCATAGGGACAGTAGGACTCACCTCATCATAGAGACAGTAGGACTCACCTCATCATAGGGACAGTAGGACTCATCTCATCATAGTGACAGTAGGACTCACCTCCTCATAGAGACAATAGGACTCACCTCATCATAGACATTAAGACTCACCTCACCATAGTGACAGTAGGACTCCACCTCATCATAGAGACAGTAGGACTCACCTCATCATAGAGACAGTAGGACTCACCTCATCATAGAGACAGTAGGACTCACCTCATCATAGTGACAGTAGGACTCACCTCATCATAGAGACAGTAGGACTCACCTCATCATAGTGACAGTAGGACTCACCTCATCATAGAGACTGTATGACTCACCTCATCATAGAGACAGTAGGACTCACCTCATCATAGAGACAGTAGGACTCACCTCATCATAGAGACAGTAGGACTCACCTCATCATAGAGACAGTAGGACTAACCTCATCATAGACAGTAGGACTCACCTCATCATAGACAGTAGGACTCACCTCAGCCAGCTCATAGAGAGGCTCCACCTCATCATAGAGACAGTAGGACTCACCTCATCATAGACAGTAGGACTCACCTCATCATAGACAGTAGGACTCACCTCAGCCAGCTCATAGAGAGGCTCCACCTCATCATAGAGACAGTAGGACTCACCTCAGCCAGCTCATAGAGAGGCTCCACCTCATCATAGAGACAGTAGGACTCACCTCATCATAGACAGTAGGACTCACCTCATCATAGACAGTAGGACTCACCTCAGCCAGCTCATAGAGAGGCTCCACCTCATCATAGAGACAGTAGGACTCACCTCAGCCAGCTCATAGAGAGGCTCCACCTCATCATAGAGACAGTAGGACTCACCTCATCATAGAGACAGTAGGACTCACCTCATCATAGAGACAGTAGGACTCACCTCATCATAGAGACAGTAGGACTCACCTCAGCCAGCTCATAGAGAGGCTCCACCTCATCATAGAGACAGTAGGACTCACCTCATCATAGAGACAGTAGGACTCACCTCAGCCAGCTCATAGAGAGGCTCCACCTCATCATAGAGACAGTAGGACTCACCTCATCATAGGGACAGTAGGACTCACCTCATCATAGTGACAGTAGGACTCACCTCATCATAGAGACAGTAGGACTCACCTCATCATAGAGACAGTAGGACTCACCTCATCATAGACAGTAGGACTCACCTCATCATAGAGACAGTAGGACTCACCTCAGCCAGCTCATAGAGAGGCTCCACCTCATCATAGAGACAGTAGGACTCACCTCATCATAGAGACAGTAGGACTCACCTCATCATAGTGACAGTAGGACTCACCTCATCATAGAGACAGTAGGACTCACCTCATCATAGAGACAGTAGGACTCACCTCATCATAGAGACAGTAGGACTCACCTCAGCCAGCTCATAGAGAGGCTCCACCTCATCATAGAGACAGTAGGACTCACCTCATCATAGAGACAGTAGGACTCACCTCATCATAGTGACAGTAGGACTCACCTCATCATAGAGACAGTAGGACTCACCTCATCATAGAGACAGTAGGACTCACCTCATCATAGAGACAGTAGGACTCACCTCATCATAGACAGTAGGACTCACCTCATCATAGAGACAGTAGGACTCACCTCAGCCAGCTCATAGAGAGGCTCCACCTCATCATAGAGACAGTAGGACTCACCTCATCATAGAGACAGTAGGACTCACCTCATCATAGAGACAGTAGGACTCACCTCATCATAGAGACAGTAGGACTCACCTCATCATAGACACAGTAGGACTCACCTCATCATAGTAGGACTCACCTCACCATAGAGACAGTAGGACGCACCTCATCATAGAGACAGTAGGACTCACCTCATCATAGACAGTAGGACTCACCTCATCATAGAGACAGTAGGACTCACCTCATCATAGTGACAGTAAGACTCACCTCATCATAGTGACAGTAGGACTCACCTCATCATAGAGACAGTAGGACTCACCTCATCATAGAGACAGTAGGACTCACCTCATCATAGAGACAGTAGGACTCACCTCATCATAGAGACAGTAGGACTCACCTCATCATAGACAGTAGGAGTCACCTCATCATAGATAGTAGGACTCACCTCATCATAGACAGTAGGACTCACCTCATCATAGACAGTAGGACTCACCTCATCATAGGCAGTAGGACTCACCTCAGCCAGCTCATAGAGAGGCTCCACCACATCCTTCTCTATCTGGAACTCAAACTGAATCAGTTCCTGGGCCAGCTTCTCCTCTGTCTCCCCACACAGGTTCAGCATCTTCCTGTTAGGGGAACAGAGCCAATCAAAACATCAGATGGGTCCCAGCCACAGCCAATCACAATGTCAGTTAGGTCCCTGCCACAGCCAGACACAACGTCAGCTAGGTTCCTGCCACAGCCAATCACAATGTCAGCTAGGTCCCAGTCAATCAAACATCAGCTAGGACCCGGCCACAAGCAATCACAACGTCAGAAAGGACCCAGCCATAGCCAATCACAACGTCAGCTAGGACCCGGCTTCAGCTAATCAGAATGCATGGGATAGAGAACAAGGTCAAAGAGGACAGAGTGGAATTATGGCAGAATCAACATAAAAAAAGGTGTGTGTGTGTGTGTGTGTGTGTGTGTGTGTGTGTGTGTGTGTGTGTGTGTGTGTGTGTGTGTGTGTGTGTTGTGTGTTGTGACGGCCCTGAATATTTCTGAACCGTCTCAGTGCTTCTCCTTCTAATAGGGCGCTTCCCCTTTAAATAGCCAGCATTAGCTGCGTAAAGGTGAAGTTGTGATTAAGACATGTATGAGGATGTGTACTACCTTCAGTTCATGAAGCTTCGCTATTCCGTTTGTTTTGTTGCCTTACAGTGTTTTTGTAGCCTTAAAGCGAGTTTACCCAGGATTGGATCCACTCTGTGCGTCTGTGGACTACAACTCTCCGTTGGTTTTCGTGGCCTTTTCTCCGCTATTGTCTGACTGACCGACTGACTACAACTTTTTGTACACGGTATTTCATTTGTTTGGGGTGATGTATACTGTGATTTATCTAGTTGTTAAGACATTATTCTTTGATTAGTCTTTGAAACGCTTTATAGTTGTGTTGCAAAATAAGTGTTATTTTGAGTGTATGAATATACTGGGTTTACGCTATGGACAAACGTTGCGTGACTAAGGTCACTTGAGTCACTGAACTTATTTACCGGGCTGGACTCTTTTTATGCCCGAGGTACAGGACATTTCTAAATTAACATAAGCTCCTTATTTGTTATTGTGTGTGTGTGATCATTTATGTTGTTAATACAACCACGCAAAAGAATACACTTGTTTGAAGTTCTTTCCAATGTTTTAAGGGGTTTATGAAAAGTATATTTCCATCCTGACTTTTACATAAGTCCTTTGTATTGGTGTGACTTGACGGACCAGATGGGACTCATTCCCTCCCAAACTAAAAGGAGAAACCAATGCTTTCTCTGGTAGGCACAACCTACCTGGCACCCCTATAAATAACCTCAAGTCAAAACTGTTACAGTGTGTGCGTGCGTGGAAATGAGGAAGAGTCTCAAACACATCTTAATGAGAACTACGGCTAATAGGGATTGTTTTTCGTGAGTGAGTGAGTGTGTGAGAGTGCGTATACAGGGACTCACCCTAGTAGAGAGTCGTCCCCCAGCACAGCAGCTCCTTCTACCATACATTGTGCCAGGATGGTTAGTGGGAGCTTTTTCTGATACAAGACAGACAGAATTAACATGCAGTATTTCATATCAGCGCACAAGGTAGCAGAACATGTTCCTCTGTCACTGTGAACGGGGATATTATGGTCTTGTATTTATTCCTGGTTTATTTGAATAGGACAGATAGAAACTCACTGACACATTGAATAAACAAGAATCCGATAGGTCCTTACCGAGGGAGACTTGACTGATTTCTTCTCTCTCTCTTCAGCCCCTTGCTGACCCTGCAGGCAGGCCGTCAGCTTCTTGTGAGTGCTGTGGGTCACCTGTTTGACCAGGTCCAACCGCTTCTCCACCTAGACCAGCACAGCAACACGTATCAGACACCGCGCTAGCAGGTAGGCCAGAAATCACACACACAGGCACGCACACACACCACACACACACACACACACACACACACACACTCACACACTTATTTACCTGCAGAAGATCGTCGCTTAACACTTCAGTTTTTTCTGCCCTAGAAAGAGAAACCATACCAGTCAGGATTGGGTTAGGGTGGAGAGGATAGAAGGAGAAAACATACCAGTCAGGACTGGGTTAGGGTGGAGAGGATAGAAGGAGAAAACATACCAGTCAGGACTGGGTTAGGGTGGAGAGGGTAGAAGGAGAAAACATACCAGTCAGGATTGGGTTAGGGTGGAGAGGATAGAAGGAGTAAACATACCAGTCAGGATTGGGTTAGGGTGGAGGGAATAGAAGGAGAAAACATACCAGTCAGGACTGGGTTAGGGTGGAGAGGGTAGAAGGAGAAAACATACCAGTCAGGATTGGGTTAGGGTGGAGAGGATAGAAGGAGTAAACATACCAGTCAGGATTGGGTTAGGGTGGAGAGGATAGAAGGAGAAAACATACCAGTCAGGATTGGGTTAGGGTGGAGAGGGTAGAAGGAGTAAACATACCAGTCAGGATTGGGTTAGGGTGGAGAGGGTAGAAGGAGTAAACATACCAGTCAGGATTGGGTTAGGGTGGAGAGGATAGAAGGAGAAAACATACCAGTCAGGACTGGGTTAGGGTGGAGAGGATAGAAGGAGAAAACATACCAGTCAGGATTGGGTTAGGGTGGAGAGGGTAGAAGGAGTAAACATACCAGTCAGGATTGGGTTAGGGTGGAGAGGGTAGAAGGAGTAAACATACCAGTCAGGATTGGGTTAGGGTGGAGAGGATAGAAGGAGAAAACATACCAGTCAGGATTGGGTTAGGGTGGAGAGGATAGAAGGAGAAAACATACCAGTCAGGATTGGGTTAGGGTGGAGAGGATAGAAGGAGAAAACATACCAGTCAGGATTGGGTTAGGGTGGAGAGGATAGAAGGAGAAAACATACCAGTCAGGATTGGGTTAGGGTGGAGAGGGTAGAAGGAGTAAACATACCAGTCAGGATTGGGTTAGGGTGGAGAGGGTAGAAGGAGTAAACATACCAGTCAGGACTGGGTTAGGGTGGAGAGAATAGAAGGAGAAAACATACCAGTCAGGATTGGGTTAGGGTGGAGAGGATAGAAGGAGAAAACATACCAGTCAGGATTGGGTTAGGGTGGAGAGGATAGAAGGAGAAAACATACCAGTCAGGATTGGGTTAGGGTGGAGAGGGTAGAAGGAGTAAACATACCAGTCAGGACTGGGTTAGGGTGGAGAGGATAGAAGGAGAAAACATACCAGTCAGGATTGGGTTAGGGTGGAGAGGGTAGAAGGAGAAAGCATACCAGTCAGGACTGGGTTAGGGTGGAGAGGATAGAAGGAGTAAACATACCAGTCAGGACTGGGTTAGGGTGGAGAGGATAGAAGGAGTAAACATACCAGTCAGGATTGGGTTAGGGTGGAGAGGGTAGAAGGAGAAAACATACCAGTCAGGATTGGGTTAGGGTGGAGAGGATAGAAGGAGAAAACATACCAGTCAGGATTGGGTTAGGGTGGAGAGGGTAGAAGGAGTAAACATACCAGTCAGGACTGGGTTAGGGTGGAGAGGATAGAAGGAGAAAACATACCAGTCAGGATTGGGTTAGGGTGGAGAGGGTAGAAGGAGAAAGCATACCAGTCAGGACTGGGTTAGGGTGGAGAGGATAGAAGGAGTAAACATACCAGTCAGGACTGGGTTAGGGTGGAGAGGATAGAAGGAGTAAACATACCAGTCAGGACTGGGTTAGGGTGGAGAGGATAGAAGGAGAAAACATACCAGTCAGGACTGGGTTAGGGTGGAGAGGGTTTGAATGATTTAACAAGAACACACTCAACAAGCCTCTGGGGAATCTCCTTCAGTACTTGATGTAGTTATTTGAATCAAGTTGCAGAGCCTTCAGAAAGTATTCACACCCCTTGTCTTACTCCACATGTTGTTGTGTTACAACCTCAATTCAAAATGGATCAAAATAATAATAATTCTCACCCATCTACACACAATACCCCATAATGACAAAGTGATAACATGTTTTTAGAAATCTTAGCAAATTTATTGAAAATGAAATGCATAAATATTTTATTTACATATAGAAGCACCTTTGACAGCGATTACAGCTGTGAGTCTTTCTGTGTCTCTAAGCATTCCAACCTGAATTGTGCAACATTTACCCATAATTCTTCAAGCTCTTCAAATTGGTTGTTGATCATTGCTAGACAACCATTTTTCAGGTCATGCCATAGATTTTCAAGTATATTTAAGTGAAAACTGTAACTCAGCACTCAGGAACATTCACTGTCTTCTTGGTAAGCAACTCCAGTGTATATTTGGCCTTTAGGTTAATGTCCTGATGAAAGGTGAATTAATCTCCCAGTGTCTGCTTGAAAGCACGCTAAACCACGTTTTCCTCTAGGATTGTGTGCTTAGTTCCATTACATGTATTTTTTATCCTGAAAAATCTCCCCAGTCCTTAACGATTACAAGCATATCCCTAACATGATGCAGCCACCACTATGCTCTGTCCACTATGATTCCCTCATCAATCTACACACAATACCCCACAATGACAAAGCGAAAACAGTGTTTTTCTAAATGTACATAAGAAAGTACGTATTCAGACCCTTTGCTATGAGACTTGGAATTGAGCTCTGTGGTAAATTCAATTGATTGGACATGATTTGGAAAGGCACACATCTGTCTATATGAGGTTCCACAGTTGAATGTGTATGTCAGAGAAAAAAACAAGCCATGAGGTTGAAGGAATTGTCGGTAGAGCACCGAGACAGGATTGTGTCGAGGCACAGATCTGGGGAAGGGGACCAAAACATATCTGTAACATTGAAGGTCTCAAAGAACACAGTGGCCCATCTTCTCCCATCTTCTCCCATCTTCCTCTGTGGAGATGGGAGAACCTTCCAGGATGACAACCATCTCTGCAGCACTCCACCAATCAGGCCTTTATGGTAGAGTGGCCAGACGACACTCCTCAGTAAACGGCACATGACAGCCAGCTCAGAGTTTGCCGAAAGATACCTAAAGACTCTCAGACCATGAGAAACAAGATTCTCTGGTCTGATGAAACCAAGATTGGACTCTTTGGCATGAATGCCAAGCAGAGCTATATGGGGAGACATATATGTTGATAAGAGCTATATGGGGAGATATATATGTCTATAAGAGCTATATGGGGAGATATATATGTCTATAAGAGCTATATGGGGAGATATATATGTCTATAAGAGCTATATGGGGAGATATATATGTCTATAAGAGCTGTATGGTGAGACATATATGTCGATAAGAGCTGTATGGGGAGATATATATGTCTATAAGAGCTGTATGGGGAGATATATATGTCTATAAGAGCTATATGGGGAGATATATATGTCTATAAGAGCTGTATGGTGAGACATATATGTCTATAAGAGCTGTATGGTGAGACATATATGTCGATAAGAGCTGTATGGGGAGATATATATGTCTATAAGAGCTATATGGGGAGATATATATGTCTATAAGAGCTGTATGGTGAGACATATATGTCGATAAGAGCTGTATGGGGAGATATATATGTCGATAAGAGCTATATGGGGAGATATATATGTCTATAAGAGCTATATGGGGAGATATATATGTCTATAAGAGCTATATGGGGAGATATATATGTCTATAAGAGCTGTATGGTGAGACATATATGTCGATAAGAGCTGTATGGGGAGATATATATGTCGATAAGAGCTGTATGGGGAGATATATATGTCTATAAGAGCTGTATGGGGAGATATATATGTCTATAAGAGCTATATGGGGAGATATATATGTCTATAAGAGCTGTATGGTGAGACATATATGTCGATAAGAGCTGTATGGGGAGATATATATGTCTATAAGAGCTATATGGGGAGATATATATGTCTATAAGAGCTGTATGGTGAGACATATATGTCGATAAGAGCTGTATGGGGAGATATATATGTCTATAAGAGCTATATGGGGAGATATATATGTCTATAAGAGCTGTATGGGGAGATATATATGTCTATAAGAGCTGTATGGGGAGATATATATGTCTATAAGAGCTATATGGGGAGATATATATGTCTATAAGAGCTGTATGGGGAGATATATATGTCTATAAGAGCTATATGGGGCGATATATATGTCTATAAGAGCTATATGGTGAGATATATATGTCTATAAGAGCTGTATGGGGAGATATATATGTCTATAAGAGCTGTATGGTGAGACATATATGTCGATAAGAGCTGTATGGGGAGATATATATGTCTATAAGAGCTATATGGGGAGATATATATGTCTATAAGAGCTCTATGGGGAGATATATATGTCTATAAGAGCTATATGGGGAGATATATATGTCTATAAGAGCTGTATGGGGAGATATATATGTCTATAAGAGCTATATGGGGCGATATATATGTCTATAAGAGCTGTATGGGAGATATATATGTCTATAAGAGCTATATGGGGAGATATATATGTCGATAAGAGCTGTATGGGGAGATATATATGTCTATAAGAGCTGTATGGGGAGATATATATGTCGATAAGAGCTGTATAGCTCTCTGGGGATCATGTGTCTCAGAGTATTGGACTGGTAAGAGTGAACCCATCCAACTCTAATGACAAACTGAGCAGTTCTATCCAGTTAAATGGAAGCAAGGCCAGCTGTTTTGAATGACTGATTTCATTGCGTGTATCAAACTGAAAGAGTATTATTGACTAGGCTGAGCAGGATAGAGGACAAAGGTTGACATATTTCACCAATCAGCGTCGTGTCCTGAAACACTTTGAAACGGGGAGATACTACCTGAAGTTGTCAAAGAAGATATGAACCACACACTTTTATTTTCCGTTAATACATGTAGTTATAGTGCGTCCTACTGAACACAATCTAGGTCTCTAATCTCAGGAGGCAAGTGTTTGGATGGTGTGTGTGTGTGGGGAATGGGGGGATGGGGGGGGGGCAGTAGGGGGGGGGGCATCCCCTCAGGCCATGGCTCTGCCTCATTCTTCAAGTCAATAAATAAACAAAATAATGAATTAATTTTCCAAGCTGCCAACAGCAGATGCTTCAAGTCCAATTGCAGCAGAGAAACAAACAGGACGGACAAACATAGCAGTGAATACAGTCTACTGATGTCAATGACCAGACCACTGCTCATAATAACCCTGCTGATTAGAACCCTGCTGATAATAACCCTGCTGATTAGACCACTAATGATAATAACCCTGCTGATTAGAACCCTGCTGATAATAACCCTGCTGATTAGACCACTAATGATAATAACCCTGCTGATTAGACCACTAATGATAATAACCCTGCTGATTAGAACCCTGCTGATAATAACCCTGCTGATTAGACCACTAATGATAATAACCCTGCTGATTAGAACCCTGCTGATTAGAACCCTGCTGATAATAACCCTGCTGATTAGACCACTGCTGATTAGAACCCTGCTGATTAGACCACTAATGATAATAACCCTGCTGATTAGAACCCTGCTGATTAGAACCCTGCTGATTAGAACCCTGCTGATTAGAACCCTGCTGATTAGAACCCTGCTGATAATAACCCTGCTGGTTAGACCACTGCTGATTAGAACCCTGCTGATTAGAACCCTGCTGATTAGAACCCTGCTGATTAGACCACTGCTGATTAGAACCCTGCTGATTAGAACCCTGCTGATTAGAACCCTGCTGATTAGACCACCGCTGATTAGAACCCTGCTGATTAGAACCCTGCTGATTAGAACCCTGTTGATTAGAACCCTGCTGATTAGAACCCTGCTGATTAGAACCCTGCTGATTAGAACCCTGCTGATTAGAACCCTGCTGATTAGAACCCTGCTGATTAGAACCCTGCTGATTAGATCACTGCTGATTAGAACCCTGCTGATTAGAACCCTGCTGATTAGAACCCTGCTGATTAGAACCCTGCTGATTAGAACCCTGCTGATTAGAACCCTGCTGATTAGATCACTGCTGATTAGATCACTGCTGATTAGAACCCTGTTGATTAGATCACTGCTGATTAGAACCCTGTTGATTAGAACCCTGCTGATTAGAACCCTGCTGATTAGACCACTGCTGATTAGAACCCTGCTGATTAGAACCCTGCTGATTAGACCCCTGCTGATTAGACCCCTGCTGATTAGAACCCTGCTGATTAGAACCCTGCTGATTAGAACCCTGCTGATTTGACCACTGCTGATTAGAACCCTGCTGATTAGAACCCTGCTGATTTGACCACTGCTGATTAGAACCCTGCTGATTAGAACCCTGCTGATTAGACCACTGCTGATTAGAACCCTGCTGATTAGAACCCTGCTGATTAGACCCCTGCTGATTAGAACCCTGCTGATTAGAACCCTGCTGATTAGAACCCTGCTGATTAGACCTCTGCTCTGCTGTTCTGCTGTGTGAAGGTTGGATGAGAGCCTGGGCCAGGGCTTCATCGCAATAGTCTAATGTGACTTCCATCCTTCATCTCCTCTCCATCTACACTTCGAAGAACCATTTTTGGTTCCAGTTAGAACTCTTTTGGTTCCACTTATAACCCTTTGTGTTCCAGGTAGAACCCTTTTGGTTCCAGTTATAACCCTTTTGGTTCCAGGTAGAACCTTTTCCACTGAGGGTTCTACTGATCTGAAAACACAGGATGTGTCAAAGCAATATGAAGGATGGCTGCCTATTACACAGCCTGCTAAAAGACTCTTCTGTCCACGTTCAGCTCATCAGAGTAGATGGGGGAAAGGAGACGAGAAGAGGAAGCCACTTCTAGAGTATTGAGATAGACCCCATGACTGAAGGGTAGTGCATCAGTCAGATGAAAGCAGTGAGCCAGAACACTGAATGGCCCACCATTAGAACAGCACCCACCACTAGGGTGCTATGAAACACGATGACCAGGAAGTAGGACTGATCTCTGAGGACGTTTGGGTTGGAACTCCCTGACGTTTAATGACCAATAAAATAGCTGTTTTCTCACAGATGCATGTCGGATGAGAGGGGCTCTATACTGAGAGCACTTTTACTGAAGAAACGGCTTGTTCGTCATGTTCAGAATGACATAATAAAGCACAACATGACAACAAAACGTTAATTTAGGCCTATGAATGTTATGATAAACAGAGTCATCTGTTCCAGAAGTTTTGAGGGCACAATGTGTGCTGGTCCATGATGCTTCACTATGTCTGCATCACAAACGGCACCCTAGTCCCTTTCTAAGTAGCCTTGTATGAGCCGTACTGCCCAGGGACAGGTGCTGGTCTAAAGTAGTGCACTATGTAGGGAATCTCTGGGTCCTGGTCTAAAGTAGTGCACTATGTAGGGAATCTCTGGGTCCTGGTCTAAAGTAGTGCACTATGTAGGGAATCTCTGGGTCCTGGTCAAAAGTAGTGCACTATGTAGGGAATCTCTGGGTCCTGGTCAAAAGTAGTGCACTATATAGGGAATCTCTGGGTCCTGGTCAAAAGTAGTGCACTATGTAGGGAATCTCTGGGTCCTGGTCAAAAGTAGTGCACTATATAGGGAATCTCTGGGTCCTGGTCAAAAGTAGTGCACTATGTAGGGAATCTCTGGGTCCTGGTCAAAAGTAGTGCACTATTTAGGGAATCCCTGGGTCCTGGTCAAAAGTAGTGCACTATGTAGGGAAACTCTGGGTCCTGGTCAAAAGTAGTGCACTATATAGGGAATCTCTGGGTCCTGGTCAAAAGCAGTGCACCATGTATCGAATCTCTGGGTCCTGGTCAAAAGTAGTGCACTATATAGGGAATCTCTGGGTCCTGGTCTAAAGTAGTGCACTATATAGGGAATAGGGTTCCATTTGGAACACAGACTGTGTGTTCTTAACAAAGCTCTGAGAACAGGATGAATGAAAACTCTCTCTCTCCATTCCGTTCTTTAATTAAAAGGAGCTCACACACACCACAATCTGCCTCAGCATTACAAGGCAGCCTGACCAAACTGTCCATTCAGAGCTAAGGGGGACAAGGGTACTTTCTGTGTGTATGGGCTGCTGGCTGACACAGCAGGAAGCACCACGGCGGCCGGCCCGTCTGACCAGTGGACATGGCCAATAATCTAGGCCTGTAGTAGACTATAGATTTATAATGACTAGAATGCCCTGTAGAACATAGAATTAGAATGACTAGAATGCCCTGTAGAACATAGAATTAGAATGACTAGAATGCCCTGTAGAACATAGAATTAGAAGGACTAGAATGCCCTGTAGAACATAGAATTAGAAGGACTAGAATGCCCTGTAGAACATAGAATTAGAAGGACTAGAATGCCCTGTAGAACATAGAATTAGAAGGACTAGAATGCCCTGTAGAACATAGAATTAGAAGGACTAGAATGCCCTGTAGAACATAGAATTAGAAGGACTAGAATGCCCTGTAGAACATAGAATTAAATTAGAAGGACTAGAATGCCCTGTAGAACATAGAATTAGAAGGACTAGAATGCCCTGTAGAACATAGAATTAGAAGGACTAGAATGCCCTGTAGAACATAGAATTAAATTAGAAGGACTAGAATGCCCTGTAGAACATAGAATTAAATTAGAATGACTAGAATGCCCTGTAGAACATAGACCTATGTTCAAGTCAACATTACGTGATGGGTGGACCAGACTACTGTATACTGAGTGTAGGTTGGCTTCCCAGTCAAGCCTTGTGGCCCACCACTGAGACAGTAACATATGTTAACATTGCCAAAGCAAGTGAAATAGATAATAAACAAAAGTGAAATAAACAATAAAAAATATACAGTAAACATTACACTCACAAAAGTTACAAAAGAATAACGACATTTCAAATGTGATATTATGTGCAAATTGTTCAAGTACAAAAGGGAAAATAAATAAACATGAATATGGGTTGTATTTACAATGTCTCTCTCTCTCTCCACACTACAGTACTTCCCCCTCCCTCGCTCTCTTTTTCTCTCTGCACTACTACACTACTACTCCTCCCTATCCCTGTCTCTGTCTCAGTCTACACAGGCACTTCCTTGTATTGTGCCCCAGCCAGACCCCTGTGCCAGCTACAGGCCAATCAGCATCATAGCCATTATGTCTCAGTTATTTAAGAACAAAATTAGACTTTATCTTGTCGGTAAAACAGAGAATGAGTTTAGAGTAAGATTATAATACTGTTTCTGTTTTAGTATTCAACAATAAGCCAAAAATACATGGACAACAAAAGGCCAAATATGTTACCAACTAGAACCCCTGTTCGGCCCATAGCCCCATCAAACCCTGTGTTGGTTTAATACCCGATACAGAACCCCTGGTCGGCCCATAGCCCCATCAAACCCTGTGTTGGTTTAATACCCGATACAGAACCCCTGGTCGGCCCAGAGCCCCATCAAACCCTGTGTTGGTTTGACACAAAAGGAACACTGGTTTTACTGTCTTTAAAACAGCTGTACTGTATTTAAAATAAATCAGAAGATAATTCATGTTTATCTGACCTTTACCCTACTGTGACCATAGATATTATCACATCACCACAGCACTCTGGTTGACCTTTACCCTACTGTGACCATAGATATTATCATATCACCACAGAAATATGGTTGACCTTTACCCTACTGTGACCATAGATATTATCACATCACCACAGAACTATGGTTGACCTTTACCCTACTGTGACCATAGATATTATCATATCACCACAGAAATATGGTTGACCTTTACCCTACTGTGACCATAGATATTATCATATCACCTGTACTGTACTGAATCAACACAACTAATATACTGTACTGTATCAACACAACTAATATACTGTACTGTATCAACACAACTAATATACTGTACTGTATCAACACAACTAATATACTGTACTGTATCAACACAGCTAATATACTGTACTGTACTGTATCAATACAACTAATATACTGTACTGTATCAACAAACTAATATACTGTACTGTATCAACACAACTAATATACTGTACTGTACTGTATCAACACAACTAATATACTGTACTGTATCAACACAACTAATATACTATACTGTATCAATACAACTAATATACTGTACTGTATCAACACAGCTAATATACTGTACTGTACTGTATCAATACAACTCATATACTGTACTGTATCAACAAACTAATATACTGTACTGTATCAACACAACTAATATACTGTACTGTATCAACACAGCTAATATACTGTACTGTACTGTATCAATACAACTAATATACTGTACTGTATCAACAAACTAATATACTGTACTGTATCAACACAACTAATATACTGTACTGTACTGTATCAACACAACTAATATACTGTACTGTATCAACACAACTAATATACTATACTGTATCAATACAACTAATATACTGTACTGTATCAACACAGCTAATATACTGTACTGTACTGTATCAATACAACTCATATACTGTACTGTATCAACAAACTAATATACTGTACTGTATCAACACAACTAATATACTGTACTGTACTGTATCAACACAACTAATATACTGTACTGCCTTATCTAAACATCCCAGGGCTAAGTTGAGTCGGTTCAACCATAGGTTAACAATCCTTTTTGCTTACTTAATAACCCACAGCACATACCTCTCCAACTAAGTTGGAATGGTGTTTATTATGTTTTAATTACTCCTTGTTCATGCTACATAATCCCTTCCTTATGAATTATCATTATTAATCAGATATAATAATACAGGGTAGAGTTCAATTAATTATAGTTTTATCTAAATGTAGACATTGTTTAGTCATTATTCATAAAATTCTTAACAGTCACTGACGTGATCTTCCTGCTCGGGTTGGTGCCCACCTCGGGTTCATGCCGTGGGGGAGATCTTCATGGGCTTGTCTCAGGATAGTAAGTTGGTGGTTGAAGATATCCCTCTAGTGGTGTGGGGGCTGTGCTTTGGCAAAGTGGGTGGGGTTATATCCTGCCTGTTTGGCCATGTCCGGGGGTATCGTCAGACAGTGCCACAGTGTCTCCCGACCCCTCCTGTCTCAGCCTCCAGTATTTATGCTGCAATAGTTTGTGTCGGGGGCTAGGGTCAGTCTGTTATATTTGGAGTATTTCTCTTGTCTTATCCGGTGTCCTGTGTGAATTGAAGTATGCTCTCTCTTCTTTTCTCTCTCTCTCTCTCTCTCTCTCTCTCTCTCTCTCTCTCTCTCTCTCTCTCTCTCTCTCTCTCTTAGTTGTTGTCACGTCAGTACCTCAGTACCTCAGTGCCTCAGTGCCTCAGTGCCTCAGTGCCTCAGTGCCTCAGTGCCTCAGTACCTCAGTGCCTCAGTGCCTCAGTGCCTCAGTACCTCCGTGTGATACTTGCAGGTCGACTGAACAGCTACACTTTCAGAAAAAAATATGCTATCTAGACCTCAAAACGGTTCTTCGGGTGTTCCCATAGGAGAACCTTTTGAAGAACCCTTTTTGGTTCCAGTTAGAACCCTTTTGGTTCCAGGTAGAACCCTTTCCACAGAGGGTTCTACATGGAACCCAAAGAAGTTCTACCCGAAAGCAGAAAGGGTTATCCTACGGGGACAGCAGAAGAACCCTTTTGGAACCATTTTTTCTAAGAGTGTAGGAGCTTGTCATCACTCCTCTGTCTCTGATAGGCCACTGGAGCTGTTTGCCATCGCCCTCCTGTCTCTGATAGGCCAGTTTAACAGCTCTTCATTGCCCTCCTGTCTCTGATAAGCCAGTAGAGCTGTTTGTCATCGGGCAACAAAGATGGACAGGCCGTCAGTCTGGTTGGCCTGTATCAAGGTCTCAGATGAGACAAGAAATCACAAGATGACAGCAGCATCCAGAGGAGGGAGGGTCTCTGTTAACAGCAGCATGTTACAGTCTAGAGGAGGGAGGGTCTGTGTTAACAGCAGCATGTTACAGTCTAGAGGAGGCAGGGTCTGTGTTAACAGCAGCATGTGTTACAGTCTAGAGGAGGGAGGGTCTGTGTTAACAGCAGCATGTTACAGTCTAGAGGAGGGAGGGTGTGTGTTAACAGCAGCATGTGTTACAGTCTAGAGGAGGGAGGGTCTGTGTTAACAGCAGCATGTTACAGTCTAGAGGAGGGAGGGTCTGTGTTAACAGCAGCATGTTACAGTCTAGAGGAGGGAGGGTCTGTGTTAACAGCAGTGTGTTACAGTCTAGAGGAGGGAGGGTCTGTGTTAACAGCAGTGTGTTACAGTCTAGAGGAGGGAGGGTCTGTGTTAACAGCAGTGTGTTACAGTCTAGAGGAGGGAGGGTCTGTGTTAACAGCAGCATGTTACAGTCTAGAGGAGGGAGGGTCTGTGTTAACAGCAGCATATGTTACAGTCTAGAGGAGGGAGGGTCTGTGTTAACAGCAGTGTGTTACAGTCTAGAGGAGGGAGGGTCTGTGTTAACAGCAGTGTGTTACAGTCTAGAGGAGGGAGGGTCTGTGTTAACAGCAGTGTGTTACAGTCTAGAGGAGGGAGGGTCTGTGTTAACAGCAGCATGTTACAGTCTAGAGGAGGGAGGGTCTGTGTTAACAGCAGTGTGTTACAGTCTAGAGGAGGGAGGGTCTGTGTTAACAGCAGCATGTTACAGTCTAGAGGAGGGAGGGTCTGTGTTAACAGCAGTGTGTTACAGTCTAGAGGAGGGAGGGTCTGTGTTAACAGCAGCATGTGTTACAGTCTAGAGGAGGGAGGGTCTGTGTTAACAGCAGCATGTTACAGTCTAGAGGAGGGAGGGTCTGTGTTAACAGCAGTGTGTTACAGTCTAGAGGAGGGAGGGTCTGTGTTAACAGCAGTGTGTTACAGTCTAGAGGAGGGAGGGTCTGTGTTAACAGCAGCATGTGTTACAGTCTAGAGGAGGGAGGGTCTGTGTTAACAGCAGCATGTTACAGTCTAGAGGAGGGAGGGTCTGTGTTAACAGCAGCATGTTACAGTCTAGAGGAGGGAGGGTCTGTGTTAACAGCAGCATGTTACAGTCTAGAGGAGGGAGGGTCTGTGTTAACAGCAGCATGTTACAGTCTAGGGGAGGGAGGGTCTGTATTAACAGCAGTGTGTTACAGTCTAGAGGAGGGAGGGTCTGTGTTAACAGCAGCATGTTACAGTCTAGAGGAGGGAGGGTCTGTGTTAACAGCAGCATGTTACAGTCTAGAGGAGGGAGGGTGTGTGTTAACAGCAGCATGTGTTACAGTCCTAGAGGAGGGAGGGTCTGTGTTAACAGCAGCATGTGTTACAGTCTAGAGGAGGGAGGGTCTGTGTTAACAGCAGCATGTTACAGTCTAGAGGAGGGAGGGTGTGTGTTAACAGCAGCATGTGTTACAGTCCTAGAGGAGGGAGGGTCTGTGTTAACAGCAGCATGTTACAGTCTAGAGGAGGGAGGGTCTGTGTTAACAGCAGCATGTTACAGTCTAGAGGAGGGAGGGTCTGTGTTAACAGCAGCATGTGTTACAGTCTAGAGGAGGGAGGGTCTGTGTTAACAGCAGCATGTTACAGTCTAGGGGAGGGAGGGTCTGTATTAACAGCAGTGTGTTACAGTCTAGAGGAGGGAGGGTCTGTGTTAACAGCAGCATGTTACAGTCTAGAGGAGGGAGGGTCTGTGTTAACAGCAGCATGTTACAGTCTAGAGGAGGGAGGGTGTGTGTTAACAGCAGCATGTGTTACAGTCCTAGAGGAGGGAGGGTCTGTGTTAACAGCAGCATGTGTTACAGTCTAGAGGAGGGAGGGTCTGTGTTAACAGCAGCATGTTACAGTCTAGAGGAGGGAGGGTGTGTGTTAACAGCAGCATGTGTTACAGTCCTAGAGGAGGGAGGGTCTGTGTTAACAGCAGCATGTTACAGTCTAGAGGAGGGAGGGTCTGTGTTAACAGCAGCATGTTACAGTCTAGAGGAGGGAGGGTCTGTGTTAACAGCAGCATGTGTTACAGTCTAGAGGAGGGAGGGTCTGTGTTAACAGCAGCATGTTACAGTCTAGAGGAGGGAGGGTGTGTGTTAACAGCAGCATGTGTTACAGTCCTAGAGGAGGGAGGGTCTGTGTTAACAGCAGCATGTTACAGTCTAGAGGAGGGAGGGTCTGTGTTAACAGCAGCATGTTACAGTCTAGAGGAGGGAGGGTCTGTGTTAACAGCAGCATGTTACAGTCTAGAGGAGGGAGGGTGTGTGTTAACAGCAGCATGTGTTACAGTCTAGAGGAGGGAGGGTCTGTGTTAACAGCAGCATCTGTTACAGTCTAGAGGAGGGAGGGTCTGTGTTAACAGCAGCATGTTACAGTCTAGAGGAGGGAGGGTCTGTGTTAACAGCAGCATGTTACAGTCTAGAGGAGGGAGGGTCTGTGTTAACAGCAGCATATGTTACAGTCTAGAGGAGGGAGGGTCTGTGTTAACAGCAGCATGTTACAGTCTAGAGGAGGGAGGGTCTGTGTTAACAGCAGCATGTTACAGTCTAGAGGAGGGAGGGTCTGTGTTAACAGCAGCATGTTACAGTCTAGAGGAGGGAGGGTCTGTGTTAACAGCAGCATGTTACAGTCTAGAGGAGGGAGGGTCTGTGTTAACAGCAGCATGTTACAGTCTAGAGGAGGGAGGGTGTGTGTTAACAGCAGCATGTGTTACAGTCTAGAGGAGGGAGGGTCTGTGTTAACAGCAGCATGTTACAGTCTAGAGGAGGGAGGGTCTGTGTTAACAGCAGCATCTGTTACAGTCTAGAGGAGGGAGGGTCTGTGTTAACAGCAGCATATGTTACAGTCTAGAGGAGGTGGGGGTCTGTGTTAACAGCAGCATGTTACAGTCTAGAGGAGGGAGGGTCTGTGTTAACAGCAGCATGTTACAGTCTAGAGGAGGGAGGGTCTGTGTTAACAGCAGCATGTTACAGTCTAGAGGAGGGAGGGTCTGTGTTAACAGCAGCATGTTACAGTCTAGAGGAGGGAGGGTCTGTGTTAACAGCAGCATGTTACAGTCTAGAGGAGGTGGGGTCTGTGTTAACAGCAGCATGTTACAGTCTAGAGGAGGGAGGGTCTGTGTTAACAGCAGCATGTTACAGTCTAGAGGAGGGAGGGTCTGTGTTAACAGCAGCATGTTACAGTCTAGAGGAGGGAGGGTCTGTGTTAACAGCAGCATGTTACAGTCTAGAGGAGGGAGGGTGTGTGTTAACAGCAGCATGTGTTACAGTCTAGAGGAGGGAGGGTCTGTGTTAACAGCAGCATCTGTTACAGTCTAGAGGAGGGAGGGTCTGTGTTAACAGCAGCATGTTACAGTCTAGAGGAGGGAGGGTCTGTGTTAACAGCAGCATGTTACAGTCTAGAGGAGGGAGGGTCTGTGTTAACAGCAGCATGTTACAGTCTAGAGGAGGGAGGGTCTGTGTTAACAGCAGCATGTTACAGTCTAGAGGAGGGAGGGTCTGTGTATACAGCAGCATGTTACAGTCTAGAGGAGGGAGGGTCTGTGTTAACAGCAGCATGTTACAGTCTAGAGGAGGGAGGGTCTGTGTTAACAGCAGCATGTTACAGTCTAGAGGAGGGAGGGTCTGTGTTAACAGCAGCATGTTACAGTCTAGAGGAGGGAGGGTCTGTGTTAACAGCAGCATGTTACAGTCTAGAGGAGGGAGGGTCTGTGTAAACAGCAGCATGTTACAGTCTAGAGGAGGGAGGGTCTGTGTTAACAGCAGCATGTTACAGTCTAGAGGAGGGAGGGTCTGTGTTAACAGCAGCATGTTACAGTCTAGAGGAGGGAGGGTCTGTGTTAACAGCAGCATGTTACAGTCTAGAGGAGGGAGGGTCTGTGTTAACAGCAGCATGTTACAGTCTAGAGGAGGGAGGGTCTGTATTAACAGCAGCATGTTACAGTCTAGAGGAGGGAGGGTCTGTGTTAACAGCAACATGTTACAGTCTAGAGGAGGGAGGGTCTGTGTTAACAGCAGCATGTTACAGTCTAGAGGAGGGAGGGTCTGTGTTAACAGCAGCATGTTACAGTCTAGAGGAGGGAGGGTGTGTGTTAACAGCAACATGTTACAGTCTAGAGGAGGGAGGGTCTGTGTTAACAGCAGCATATGTTACAGTCTAGAGGAGGGAGGGTCTGTGTATACAGCAGGTGTTAGTCCTTCCCCTCTGGGCTATGTGGAGGAGCTGGGTTTATTAATTGAACACGGCAAGCAGGAGACAAAATCCAGTGTGAGATCTACAGTAACATTCCATTCCTAGAATGTAGAGTTTATCAACACAGGGGACAGCAGCACCATGAAGCTGAGCTCTCCCAGTGAACACAGCCACTCAGGATCCTTCCAGCTGGGATCAGAGGGAAGACGGCCTGTCAGCCCTGATCTGTTCAGGAACTGTCAGACGTCCTGTCAGTCCTGATCTGTTCAGGGACAGTCAGACGGCCTGTCAGTCCTGATCTGTTCAGGGACAGTCAGACGGCCTGTCAGCTCTGATCTGTTCAGGGACAGTCAGACGGCCTGTCAGTCCTGATCTGTTCAGGGACAGTCAGACGGCCTATCAGTCCTGATATGTTCAGGGACAGTCAGACGGCCTTGCTGCTCTTTGAAGTGCTTTGTTTACCACAGACACATTTCCTCTCAGGATATCAACGTCGGTCCACTTAACCAGCCTATCATGGGCCAGCGGTGAAACAACATGCCTGGAAAGTAGGAAGTGATGGAACTGCTTGGACCTATAGGACGATGGATCATCATGTAAATCAGCTTGCAATTAAGGACGCAACCTAGTAGGGTTAATGTTGGTAGTCCTATGGGCTGAGCTGTGCTGAGGGAGAGGAGAGGAGAGGAGAGGAGAGGAGAGGAGAGGAGAGGAGAGGAGAGGAGAGGAGAGGAGAGGAGAGGAGAGGAGAGGAGAGGAGAGGAGAGGAGGTGTGTGTGTGTGTGTCCAGGTCTAATCTCTACTGTACCATCTGTTCACTGCTCAAGCTGGGCCGACTGATGACTCAATATAGACTACACATCCTCTATCTATGGAAATACATCTATCTATGAAATTACATACAGTGCATTCTTAAAGTATTCAGACCCCTTGAGTTTTTCAACATTTTGTTACATTACAGCCTTATTCTAAAATTGATTAAATTGTTTTTTTCCCCTCATCAATCTACAAACACAATACCCCATAATGACATCACAATACCCCATAATGACATCACAATACCTCATAATGACTAAGCAGAAACAGGTTTTTAGAAATGTTGTAAATGTATAAAACATTTTTTTTTAAATATCACATTTACATAAGTATTCAGACCCTTTACTCAGTACTTTGTTGAAGCACCTTTGGCAGCGATTACAGCCTCGAGTCTTCTTGGGTATGACGCTACAAGCTTGGCACACCTGTATTTGGGGAGTTTCTCCCATTCTGCTCTGCAGATCCTCTCAAGCTCTGTCAGGTTGGATGGGGAGCGTCGCTGCACAGCTATTTTCAGGTCTCTCCAGATATGTTAGATCGGGTTCAAGTCCATGCTCTGGCTGGGCCACTCAAGGACATTCAGAGACTTGTCTGAGGGCCTGAGCGCTCTGGAGCAGGAATTCTGTACTTTGCTCCATTCATCTTTCACTCGATCCTGACTAGTCTTCCAGTCCCTGTCGCTGAAAAACATCCCCATAGCATGATGCTGCCACCACCATGCTTCACCGTAGCGATGGTGCCAGGTTTCCTCCAGACGTGATATTTGGCATTCAGGCCATAGAGTTCAAGTCTTTAGGTGTCTTTAGGTGCCTTTTGGCAAACACCAAGCGAACTGTCATGTGCCTTTTACTGAGGAGTGCCTTCCATCTGGCCACTCTACCATAAACGCCTTATTGGTGGAGTGCTGCAGAGATGGATGTCCTTCTGGAAGGTTCTCCCATATCCACAGAGGAACTATGGAGCTCTGTCAGAGTGACCATTGGGTTCTTGGTCACCCCCCTGACCAAGGCCCTTCTCCCTCGATTGCTCAGTTTGGCCGGGTGGCCAGCTTAAGGAAAAGTCTTGGTGGTTCCAAAATGTTCCACTTAAGAATGATGGAGGCCACTGTGTTCTTGGGGACCTTCAATGCTGCAGAAATGTTTTGGTACCCTTCTGTGCCTCGACATAATCCTGTCTTTGACCTCATGGCTTGGTTTTTGCTCTGACATGCACTGTCAACTGTGGGACCTTATATAGACAGGTGTGTGTCTTTAAATCAATTGAATTTACCACAGGTGGACTCCAATCAACTTGTAGAAACATCTCAAGGGTGATCAATGGAAACAAGATGCATCTGAGCTCAATTTCGAGTCTCATAGAAAAGGGTCTGAAAACGTATGTAAATAAGGTATTTCTGTTTTTAATAAATTTGCATACATTTCTAAAAACCTACTTTTGGTTTGTCATTATGGGGTATTGTGATGTCATTATGGGGTATTGTGATGTCATTATGGGGTATTGTGTGTAGATTGATGAGGGAAAAAACTATTTAATACATTTTAGAATAAGGCTGTAATGTAACAAAATGTTTTTAAAAAAGTCAAGGGGTCTGAATACTTTCCAAATGCAAGGTATATCTATGGAAATACATCTATCTATGGAAATAGTACCACATACGGTAGAGGACCACTGGAAATGCTGCTGAAAATAAATTCCTGAAAACTGAGTCCCTGCAGCTCAACCAACTTAAAGGTTTGAATACCTGATGTGTCTAAAGTAGGATATAAACTGTCATTAAAGGTTTGAATACCTGATGTATCTAATGTAGGATATAAACTGTCATTAAAGGGTTGAATACCTGATGTGTCTAATGTAGGATATAATCTGTCATTAAAGGGTTGAGTACCTGATGTGTCTAATGTAGGATATAAACTGTCATTAAAGGGTTGAATACCTGATGTGTCTAATGTAGGATATAATCTGTCATTAAAGGGTTGAGTACCTGATGTATCTAATGTAGATAATAAACTGTCATTAAAGAATTGAGTACCTGACGTGTCTAATGTAGGATATAAACTGTCATGTCAGCAACTGGCAGCCAGTGGATTTACCCTCTTTTATTTTAATTCACCTCAGACTAGAAGAGCAACCGTCATGTTTCATTCAGTGCTCCGCAAACAGATTAAATGGCTGAATGAATTAATAAAGACAATATTTACAGAGAGAGAGACACAAATCCCAGGACTTCAACAGCAACTCCCCCTCAGCCTGCAGCCTCTCAGCTGGTTGGTTACATTATAACTGATACTCTCAGCTGGTTGGTTACATTATAACTGATACTCTCAGCTGGTTGGTTACATTATAACTGATACACTCAGCTGGTTGGTTACATTATAACTGATACTCTCAACTGGTTGGTTACATTATAACTGATACTCTCAGCTGGTTGGTTACATTATAACTGATACTCTTAGCTGGTTGGTTACATTATAACTGATACTCAGCTGGTTGGTTACATTATAACTGATACTCAGCTGGTTGGTTACATTATAACTGATACTCTCAGCTGGTTGGTTACATTATAACTGATACTCTCAGCTGGTTGGTTACATTATAACTGATACTCTCAGCTGGTTGGTTACATTATAACTGATACTCTCAGCTGGTTGGTTACATTATAACTGATACTCTCAGCTGGTTGGTTACATTATAACTGATACTCTCAGCTGGTTGGTTACATTATAACTGATACTCTCAGCTGGTTGGTTACATTATAACTGATACTCTCAGCTGGTTGGTTACATTATAACTGATACTCTCAGCTGGTTGGTTACATTATAACTGATACTCTCAGCTGGTTGGTTACATTATAACTGATACTCAGCTGGTTGGTTACATTATAACTGATACTCTCAGCTGGTTGGTTACATTATAACTGATACTCTCAGCTGGTTGGTTACATTATAACTGATACTCTCAGCTGGTTGGTTACATTATAACTGATACTCTCAGCTGGTTGGTTACATTATAACTGATACTCTCAGCTGGTTGGTTACATTATAACTGATACTCTCAGCTGGTTGGTTACATTATAACTGATACTCTCAGCTGGTTGGTTACATTATAACTGATACTCTCAGCTGGTTGGTTACATTATAACTGATACTCTCAGCTGGTTGGTTACATTATAACTGATACACTCAGCTGGTTGGTTACATTATAACTGATACTCTCAGCTGGTTGGTTACATTATAACTGATACTCTCAGCTGGTTGGTTACATTATAACTGATACTCAGCTGGTTGGTTACATTATAACTGATACTCTCAGCTGGTTGGTTACATTATAACTGATACTCTCAGCTGGTTGGTTACATTATAACTGATACTCTCAGCTGGTTGGTTACATTATAACTGATACTCTCAGCTGGTTGGTTACATTATAACTGATACTCTCAGCTGGTTGGTTACATTATAACTGATACTCTCAGCTGGTTGGTTACATTATAACTGATACTCTCAGCTGGTTGGTTACATTATAACTGATACTCTCAGCTGGTTGGTTACATTATAACTGATACTCTCAGCTGGTTGGTTACATTATAACTGATACACTCAGCTGGTTGGTTACATTATAACTGATACTCTCAGCTGGTTGGTTACATTATAACTGATACTCTCAGCTGGTTGGTTACATTATAACTGATACTCTCAGCTGGTTGGTTACATTATAACTGATACTCTCAGCTGGTTGGTTACACTATAACTGATACTCTCAGCTGGTTGGTTACATTATAACTGATACTCTCAGCTGGTTGGTTACATTATAACTGATACTCTCAGCTGGTTGGTTACATTATAACTGATACTCTCAGCTGGTTGGTTACACTATAACTGATACTCTCAGCTGGTTGGTTACATTATAACTGATACTCTCAGCTGGTTGGTTACATTATAACTGATACTCTCAGCTGGTTGGTTACATTATAACTGATACTCTCAGCTGGTTGGTTACATTATAACTGATACTCTCAGCTGGTTGGTTACATTATAACTGATACTCTCAGCTGGTTGGTTACATTATAACTGATACTCTCAGCTGGTTGGTTACATTATAACTGATACTCTCAGCTGGTTGGTTACATTATAACTGATACTCTCAGCTGGTTGGTTACATTATAACTGATACTCTCAGCTGGTTGGTTACATTATAACTGATACTCTCAGCTGGTTGGTTACATTATAACTGATACACTCAGCTGGTTGGTTACATTATAACTGATACTCTCAGCTGGTTGGTTACATTATAACTGATACTCTCAGCTGGTTGGTTACATTATAACTGATACTCTCAGCTGGTTGGTTACATTATAACTGATACTCTCAGCTGGTTGGTTACACTATAACTGATACTCTCAGCTGGTTGGTTACATTATAACTGATACTCTCAGCTGGTTGGTTACATTATAACTGATACTCTCAGCTGGTTGGTTACATTATAACTGATACACTCAGCTGGTTGGTTACATTATAACTGATACTCTCAGCTGGTTGGTTACATTATAACTGATACTCTCAGCTGGTTGGTTACATTATAACTGATACTCTCAGCTGGTTGGTTACATTATAACTGATACTCTCAGCTGGTTGGTTACATTATAACTGATACACTCAGCTGGTTGGTTACATTATAATTGATACTCTCAGCTGGTTGGTTACATTATAACTGATACTCTCAGCTGGTTGGTTACATTATATCTGATACTCTCAGCTGGTTGGTTACATTATAACTGATACTCTCAGCTGGTTGGTTACATTATAACTGATACACTCAGCTGGTTGGTTACATTATAACTGATACTCTCAGCTGGTTGGTTACATTATAACTGATACTCTCAGCTGGTTGGTTACATTATAACTGATACACTCAGCTGGTTGGTTACATTATAATTGATACTCTCAGCTGGTTGGTTACATTATAACTGATACTCTCAGCTGGTTCGTTACATTATAACTGATACTCTCAGCTGGTTGGTTACATTATAACTGCTACTCTCAGCTGGTTGGTTACATTATAACTGATACACTCAGCTGGTTGGTTACATTATAACTGATACTCTCAGCTGGTTGGTTACATTATAACTGATACTCTCAGCTGGTTGGTTACATTATAACTGATACTCTCAGCTGGTTGGTTACATTATAACTGATACACTCAGCTGGTTGGTTACATTATAACTGATACTCTCAGCTGGTTGGTTACATTATAACTGATACTCTCAGCTGGTTGGTTACATTATAACTGATACTCTCAGCTGGTTGGTTACATTATAACTGATACTCTCAGCTGGTTGGTTACATTATAACTGATACTCTCAGCTGGTTGGTTACATTATAACTGATACTCTCAGCTGGTTGGTTACATTATAACTGATACTCTCAGCTGGTTGGTTACATTATAACTGATACTCTCAGCTGGTTGGTTACATTATAACTGATACTCTCAGCTGGTTGGTTACATTATAACTGATACTCTCAGCTGGTTGGTTACATTATAACTGATACTCTCAGCTGGTTGGTTACATTATATCTGATACTCTCAGCTGGTTGGTTACATTATAACTGATACTCTCAGCTGGTTGGTTACACTTTAACTGATACTCTCAGCTGGTTGGTTGCACTATAACTGATACTCTCAGCTGGTTGGTTACATTATAACTGATACTCTCAGCTGGTTGGTTACATCAAAACGTTCAAATTGTTTCATCTGAAATGAATGCTCATGAGTAACATGTCCGCATGCTGGCTACCTAGCGTTACGTTAGCGTTACGTTAGCTTTGAGCTCTTGATTTCCCCATGCTGGCAACCTAGCATTACGTTAGCTTTGAGCTCTTGCTGTCCCCATGCTGGCTACCTAGCGTTACGTTAGCTTTGAGCTCTTGATTTCCCCATGCTGGCTACCTAGCGTTACGTTTGCTTTGAGCTCTTGCTGTCCCCATGCTGGCTACCCAGCGTTACGTTAGCTTTGAGCTCTTGATTTCCCCATGCTGGCTACCTAGCGTTACGTTTGCTTTGAGCTCTTGATTTCCCCATGCTGGCAACCTAGCATTACGTTAGCTTTGAGCTCTTGATTTCCCCATGCTGGCAACCTAGCATTACGTTAGCTTTGAGCTCTTGATTTCCCCATGCCGGCTACCTAGCATTACGTTAGCTTTGAGCTCTTGATTTCCCCATGCTGGCTACCTAGCGTTACGTTAGCTTTGAGCTCTTGATTTCCCCATGCTGGCAACCTAGCGTTACGTTAGCTTTGAGCTCTTGATTTCCCCATGCTGGCAACCTAGCATTACGTTAGCTTTGAGCTCTTGCTGTCCACATGTGAGCTCTTGTGTGTCGTGGATCTTTTGATTATGGATCCCTTCGACAGTTCATTTGGAGCCTGTGATATCTGTTCCTATTGGCCCAAAGAGGAAACTTTCTGAACAAGCTCCTTAAAAGGAGAAAGCCATGATCCAGCGCCACTCAGGTAAAGGGAAGAATAACATGGCTGCAAACAGCGGGCTGTGTCACTACGACTATAAGAATCCATCCATCCTTGGCTGGCAAATTCATTCTTTAAGACTTTCAATGTCCTTATTAGTTCTTAAATCCTTCCCTGGAGTGTATATAATCCAGCTCAAAAAACTGCCGTTAATTTATCCTAATGAAAAAACATGTGAAAACCCCATACAATAAAAAAA
>NC_074666.1:99799821-99817321 GCF_029448725.1 Salvelinus fontinalis
ATGTGATCATTAACATAAGGGGATGAGCTATAGGAGGTGTGCACTTTAAACCTGTATAAAAGAGGAGTTTGGAAACACAGCTGTTTCATGAACTCACTCGGCTCTTGTTACTTTGTAAAAGTCTATTTCAACTCACAGGCTCTGGTTACTTTGTAAAAGTCTATTTCAACTCACAGGCTCTGGGATTTGACAAATATTATTGACTGAATATTTCACGACAACATCTGTCACCATATATCTATGATAAATAACCTGTCCATCTGTCACCATATATCTATGATAAATAACCTGTCCATCTGTCACCATATATCTACGATAAACAACCTGTCCATCTGTCACCATATATCTACGATAAATAATCTGTCCATCTGTCACCATATATCTATGATAAATAACCTGTCCATCTGTCACCATATATCTATGATAAATAACCTGTCCATCTGTCACCATATATCTATGATAAATAACATGTCCATCTGTCACCATATATCTATGATAAATAACCTGTCCATCTGTCACCATATATCTACGATAAATAATCTGTCCATCTGTCACCATATATCTACGATAAATAATCTGTCCATATGTCACCATATATCTATGATAAATAATCTGTCCATCTGTCACCATATATCTACGATAAATAATCTGTCCATCTGTCACCATATATCTATGATAAATAACCTGTCCATCTGTCACCATATATCTATGATAAACAACCTGTCCATCTGTCACCATATATCTATGATAAATAACCTGTTCATCTGTCACCATATATCTATGATAAATAACCTGTCCATCTGTCACCATATATCTATGATAAATAATCTGTCCATCTGTCACCATATATCTATGATAAATAATCTGTCCATCTGTCACCATATATCTATGATAAATAACCTGTTCATCTGTCACCATATATCTATGATAAATAACCTGTCCATCTGTCACCATATATCTATGATAAATAATCTGTCCATCTGTCACCATATACAGTATATTTATGATAAATAATCTGTCCATCTGTCACCATATATCTATGATAAATAACCTGTCCATCTGTCACCATATATTTATCATAAATAACCTGTCCATCTGTCACCATATATCTATGATAAACAACCTGTCAATCTGTCACCATATATCTATGATAAATAACCTGTCCATCTGTCACCATATATCTACGATAAATAATCTGTCCATCTGTCACCATATATCTACGATAAATAATCTGTCCATCTGTCACCATATATCTACGATAAATAACATGTCCATCTGTCACCATATATCTATGATAAACAACCTGTCCATCTGTCACCATATATCTATGATAAATAACCTGTCCATCTGTCACCATATATCTATGATAAACAACCTGTCCATCTGTCAACATATATCTACGATAAATAATCTGTCCATCTGTCACCATATATCTATGATAAATAACCTATCCATCTGTCACCATATATCTATGATAAACAACCTGTCCATCTGTCACCATATATCTATGATAAATAACATGTCCATCTGTCACCATATATCTATGATAAACAACCTGTCAATCTGTCACCATATATCTATGATAAATAACCTGTCCATCTGTCACCATATATCTATGATAAACAACCTGTCCATCTGTCACCATATATCTATGATAAATAACCTGTCCATCTGTCACCATATACAGTATATCTATGATAAATAATCTGTCCATCTGTCACCATATATCTATGATAAATAATCTGTCCATCTGTCACCATATATCTATGATAAATAACCTGTCCATCTGTCACCATATATCTATGATAAACAACCTGTCCATCTGTCACCATATATCTATGATAAATAACCTGTCCATCTGTCACCATATACAGTATATTTATGATAAATAATCTGTCCATCTGTCACCATATATCTATGATAAATAATCTGTCCATCTGTCACCATATATCTACGATAAATAATCTGTCCATCTGTCACCATATATCTACGATAAATAATCTGTCCATCTGTCACCATATATCTACGATAAATAATCTGTCCATCTGTCACCATATATTTATGATAAATAACCTGTCCATCTGTCACCATATATCTATGATAAATAATCTGTCCATCTGTCACCATATACAGTATATTTATGATAAATAATCTGTCCATCTGTCACCATATATCTATGATAAATAACTTGTCCATCTGTCACCATATATTTATGATAAATAACCTGTCCATCTGTCACCATATATCTATGATAAACAACCTGTCAATCTGTCACCATATATCTATGATAAATAACCTGTCCATCTGTCACCATATATCTATGATAAATAACCTGTCCATCTGTCACCATATATCTATGATAAATAACCTGTCCATCTGTCACCATATATCTACGATAAATAATCTGTCCATCTGTCACCATATATCTACGATAAATAATCTGTCCATCTGTCACCATATATCTACGATAAATAATCTGTCCATCTGTCACCATATATTTATGATAAATAACCTGTCCATCTGTCACCATATATCTATGATAAATAATCTGTCCATCTGTCACCATATATCTATGATAAATAACCTGTCCATCTGTCACCATATATCTACGATAAATAATCTGTCCATCTGTCACCATATATCTACGATAAATAATCTGTCCATCTGTCACCATATATCTACGATAAATAATCTGTCCATCTGTCACCATATATTTATGATAAATAACCTGTCCATCTGTCACCATATATCTATGATAAATAATCTGTCCATCTGTCACCATATACAGTATATTTATGATAAATAATCTGTCCATCTGTCACCATATATCTATGATAAATAACCTGTCCATCTGTCACCATATATTTATGATAAATAACCTGTCCATCTGTCACCATATATTTATGATAAATAACCTGTCCATCTGTCACCATATATCTATGATAAACAACCTGTCCATCTGTCACCATATATCTATGATAAATAACCTGTCCATCTGTCACCATATATTTATGATAAATAACCTGTCCATCTGTCACCATATACAGTATATCTATGATAAACAACCTGTCTTTTTAAGTTGACCAATTAGATTCATCACTCTGCCTGGCAGTCTATTTAAATTGAGCAATTAGATTCCTCATTCTGCATGGCGGTCTATTAAAGTTGACCAATTAGATTCCTCATTCTGCCTGGCGGTCTATTTAAGTTGACCAATTAGATTCCTCATTCTGCATGGCGGTCTATTTAAGTTGACCAATTAGATTCCTCATTCTGCATGGTAATCTATTTAAGTTGACCAATTAGATTCCTCATTCTGCATAGCGGTCTATTTAAATGAACCATTTCTGCATACTCATCCTCCGCTGGCTGCCGCGTACTAACTATGACGTGGGGTTTCTTGCTACTATGATGTTGCCGTAACATGCGTTACTTGATATGCTTCGTCTGCTTTCTGCTCGCCCACCAGCACCCCAGCCTCCACCTGTCTGGCTCTATTTTTGTTTCTGTCAGGGGGATTGGTAAACTCACTGCCTAGCTATATTGATGCCTGGTCTGGCAGTGAGCAGAACCTAACACCAGGACCTAATCTAATGCATTGTCTGCACTGCACCTATCTGGTGTATGTGACAACAAAAACATATATTTATTAATGACCCGTGGGCAGAGAGAGGGAGATGAGCAGGATGTTAGTACGAATATGATGGAGTGTAAAAACACACAGCAGTGTTACTACGTAGGCAACCAAGAGACATATTCCTGTCTACATCATTATCCTAGTGACAGTCAGAGATCTGAGTGGTGCTATTTTCCTCTTCGTTTACAGTGAAACAGCAAAAACAAGCCTTTACTGTACATGACAAGAACACAGCAGTGAGGAGAGATGTGGATAACGAGACGTCAACAAATCAGGTACATGTGCTGTAGTGGAGGAGACAGGACAGTTTGTCATTCCTCAATGGTAGGAAGTGGAGAGGGAGTGTGTTGGTAGAGAGGGAGGGAGGCTCCGTAAGGCCCTGAGGTCACTTCCTGTGGAGCTGAGATCATGTGCAGCAGACAAGGTGACCATGATGCCATGCTTGGTAACCGACCAACTGAACGGTCAAACCCAGTTTAAATAACAGCAGCAAGTCCATGAGATTGAAAGAGAATGTGTGGTCTAAACCAATGAGACCATGCTGCCTCATCCTGGGGGGAAAAGAGAGAGAGGAGAGAAGGAGAGTAGTAGGCTTGGGAGATATACTGTTTACTGTATACCGGGGTATTTCCAAATACCGACTGTATGATTTTCAATACCGTTTAAAAAAGATTTATATATGCAGGTGTGTGTGCTATATCACTGCTTATAACTTTAAGTTAAGTATAACTATAAGTATAATTATAGAATTAATGAGCACGAGGAGAACAGAGGAGTTGATCCTGATTCGATAACCCTCACAGCTATCCTCCAATCACAATGATTATCCAAATATTGGAACTCTGTCATTTTTTTCTCTCCACAGAACACATTGGTATCGGGTTGCTAAGCAACCGTTTTCCGTTTGTCCAGACGAAACCATTCTGTCAAAGGGTGCTAGCTCAACCTCTCAATTCTCAAACTAAATACATACTGCATTTCCAACCACAAAACCTCTTTGCTTTGTTTTTAAGCCTCAAAATACAACAACTTGCCTAGCTAACAGCTAAATGTTTGTTTTTGACTGCTATAATTATATTTACATTTTGGAGGCTCCACATGCTGTCATGGAAAATATGCTGTCTGTTTGGCAATGACATGGAATGGTAAGGAGTGGAATGTCAGCTAAAAACACTGGTACCCAGACAAGAGACATTCGAACCCCTCCTGGGTCAAGATCCCTGTTGCCTACATTTTATTTTATTTTTTATAACGCCCCTAGTATGCACTTCCGGTAATACCGTACACAGTGAAATTACTCTGCTTCTCCACTCGCGCATCATCAGGAAAATTACGTTTACCAGGTGGAATCCCGAAATAAATGTGTAAAGTAAACACTAATTTAGCTGGTTGTGCAAGACTTTTAACAGATACAATGATAAGTAGTGTATTGTTTGTAAACGCGTGCATGCTTTTCTCCGAGAAAACAACAGCTGATTAAAAGGAGGTGTGGCGGACGCTAGCCGCCAGGAGGATACTCTTGTTGATCCTCTGCTGAAGTAGGTCACTGAGGAGGAGAGCACACTCCTCCATTTTCCTACTAACGAACTGACACTCTCCTTGACCACTCGACCACTTATCTGTTTCTGGGTCACGGAGGAGAGGAGGACAGACTTGTCACCAGTTGAGAAATGTCCCCATGACATGGTCGCCTCGCACTAGATCCACCTTTAACGTTCATAATCATACCATCATTTTCCCTTTAACTTTCATGTACAGTACTCTCCTTAGAGCAAACGGGCTTTATAGAGACAGTACTTCACTCAGAGTAAACTGGCTTTACAGTACTTCACTCAGAGTAAACTGGCTTTATAGAGACAGTTCTTCACTCAGAGTAAACTGGCTTTATAGAGACAGTACTTCACTCAGAGTAAACTGGCTTTGTAGAGACAGTACTTCACTCAGAGTAAACTGGCTTTACAGTACTTCACTCAGAGTAAACTGGCTTTATAGAGACAGTACTTCACTCAGAGTAAACTGGCTTTGTAGAGACAGTACTTCACCCAGAGTAAACTGGCTTTATAGAGACAGTACTTCACTCAGAGTAAACTGGCTTTATAGATACAGTACTTCACTCAGAGTAAACTGGCTTTATAGAGACAGTACTTCACTCAGAGTAAACTGTCTTTATAGATACAGTACTTCACTCAGAGTAAACTGGCTTTATAGAGACAGTACTTCACTCAGAGTAAACTGGCTTTACAGAGACAGTACTTCACTCAGAGTAAACTGGCTTTACAGTACTTCACTCAGAGTAAACTGGCTTTATAGAGACAGTACTTCACTCAGAGTAAACTGGCTTTACAGAGACAGTACTTCACTCAGAGTAAACTGTCTTTATAGAGACAGTACTTCACTCAGAGTAAACTGGCTTTATAGATACAGTACTTCACTCAGAGTAAACTGGCTTTACAGAGACAGTACTTCACTCAGAGTAAACTGGCTTTATAGATACAGTACTTCACTCAGAGTAAACTGGCTTTATAGAGACAGTACTTCACTCAGAGTAAACTGGCTTTATAGAGACAGTACTTCACTCAGAGTAAACTGTCTTTATAGAGACAGTACTTCACTCAGAGTAAACTGGCTTTATAGAGACAGTACTTCACTCAGAGTAAACTGGCTTTATAGAGACAGTACTTCACTCAGAGTAAACTGGCTTTATAGAGACAGTACTTCACTCAGAGTAAACTGGCTTTATAGAGACAGTACTTCACTCAGAGTAAACTGGCTTTACAGAGACAGTACTTCACTCAGAGTAAACTGGCTTTGTAGAGACAGTACTTCACTCAGAGTAAACTGGCTTTGTAGAGACAGTACTTCACTCAGAGTAAACTGTCTTTATAGAGACAGTACTTCACTCAGAGTAAACTGGCTTTATAGAGACAGTACTTCACTCAGAGTAAACTGGCTTTATAGAGACAGTACTTCACTCAGAGTAAACTGGCTTTATAGAGACAGTACTTCACTCAGAGTAAACTGGCTTTATAGATACAGTACTTCACTCAGAGTAAACTGGCTTTATAGAGACAGTACTTCACTCAGAGTAAACTGGCTTTATAGATACAGTACTTCACTCAGAGTAAACTGGCTTTATAGAGACAGTACTTCACTCAGAGTAAACTGGCTTTATAGAGACAGTACTTCACTCAGAGTAAACTGTCTTTATAGAGACAGTACTTCACTCAGAGTAAACTGTCTTTATAGAGACAGTACTTCACTCAGAGTAAACTGGCTTTACAGAGACAGTACTTCACTCAGAGTAAACTGGCTTTATAGAGACAGTACTTCACTCAGAGTAAACTGGCTTTATAGAGACAGTACTTCACTCAGAGTAAACTGGCTTTATAGATACAGTACTTCACTCAGAGTAAACTGGCTTTATAGAGACAGTACTTCACTCTGAGTAAACTGGCTTTATAGAGACAGTACTTCACTCAGAGTAAACTGTCTTTATAGAGACAGTACTTCACTCAGAGTAAACTGGCTTTATAGAGACAGTACTTCACTCAGAGTAAACTGGCTTTACAGAGACAGTACTTCACTCAGAGTAAACTGGCTTTATAGAGACAGTACTTCACTCAGAGTAAACTGTCTTTATAGAGACAGTACTTCACTCAGAGTAAACTGGCTTTATAGAGACAGTACTTCACTCAGAGTAAACTGGCTTTATAGAGACAGTACTTCACTCAGAGTAAACTGGCTTTATAGAGACAGTACTTCACTCAGAGTAAACTGGCTTTATAGAGACAGTACTTCACTCAGAGTAAACTGGCTTTGTAGAGACAGTACTTCACTCAGAGTAAACTGTCTTTATAGAGACAGTACTTCACTCAGAGTAAACTGGCTTTATAGAGACAGTACTTCACTCAGAGTAAACTGGCTTTATAGAGACAGTACTTCACTCAGAGTAAACTGGCTTTATAGAGACAGTACTTCACTCAGAGTAAACTGGCTTTATAGATACAGTACTTCACTCAGAGTAAACTGGCTTTATAGAGACAGTACTTCACTCAGAGTAAACTGGCTTTATAGATACAGTACTTCACTCAGAGTAAACTGTCTTTATAGAGACAGTACTTCACTCTGAGTAAACTGGCTTTATAGAGACAGTACTTCACTCAGAGTAAACTGGCTTTATAGAGACAGTACTTCACTCTGAGTAAACTGGCTTTATAGAGACAGTACTTCACTCAGAGTAAACTGTCTTTATAGAGACAGTACTTCACTCAGAGTAAACTGGCTTTATAGAGACAGTACTTCACTCAGAGTAAACTGGCTTTACAGAGACAGTACTTCACTCAGAGTAAACTGGCTTTATAGAGACAGTACTTCACTCAGAGTAAACTGTCTTTATAGAGACAGTACTTCACTCAGAGTAAACTGGCTTTATAGAGACAGTACTTCACTCAGAGTAAACTGGCTTTATAGAGACAGTACTTCACTCAGAGTAAACTGGCTTTATAGAGACAGTACTTCACTCAGAGTAAACTGGCTTTATAGAGACAGTACTTCACTCAGAGTAAACTGGCTTTACAGAGACAGTACTTCACTCAGAGTAAACTGGCTTTGTAGAGACAGTACTTCACTCAGAGTAAACTGGCTTTGTAGAGACAGTACTTCACTCAGAGTAAACTGTCTTTATAGAGACAGTACTTCACTCAGAGTAAACTGGCTTTATAGAGACAGTACTTCACTCAGAGTAAACTGGCTTTATAGAGACAGTACTTCACTCAGAGTAAACTGGCTTTATAGAGACAGTACTTCACTCAGAGTAAACTGGCTTTATAGATACAGTACTTCACTCAGAGTAAACTGGCTTTATAGAGACAGTACTTCACTCAGAGTAAACTGGCTTTATAGATACAGTACTTCACTCAGAGTAAACTGGCTTTATAGAGACAGTACTTCACTCAGAGTAAACTGGCTTTATAGAGACAGTACTTCACTCAGAGTAAACTGGCTTTATAGAGACAGTACTTCACTCAGAGTAAACTGGCTTTATAGAGACAGTACTTCACTCAGAGTAAACTGGCTTTACAGAGACAGTACTTCACTCAGAGTAAACTGGCTTTATAGAGACAGTACTTCACTCAGAGTAAACTGGCTTTATAGAGACAGTACTTCACTCAGAGTAAACTGGCTTTATAGATACAGTACTTCACTCAGAGTAAACTGGCTTTATAGAGACAGTACTTCACTCTGAGTAAACTGGCTTTATAGAGACAGTACTTCACTCAGAGTAAACTGTCTTTATAGAGACAGTACTTCACTCAGAGTAAACTGGCTTTATAGAGACAGTACTTCACTCAGAGTAAACTGGCTTTACAGAGACAGTACTTCACTCAGAGTAAACTGGCTTTATAGAGACAGTACTTCACTCAGAGTAAACTGGCTTTATAGAGACAGTACTTCACTCAGAGTAAACTGTCTTTATAGAGACAGTACTTCACTCAGAGTAAACTGGCTTTACAGAGACAGTACTTCACTCAGAGTAAACTGTCTTTATAGAGACAGTACTTCACTCAGAGTAAACTGGCTTTATAGAGACAGTACTTCACTCAGAGTAAACTGGCTTTATAGAGACAGTACTTCACTCAGAGTAAACTGGCTTTATAGAGACAGTACTTCACTCAGAGTAAACTGGCTTTACAGAGACAGTACTTCACTCAGAGTAAACTGTCTTTATAGAGACAGTACTTCACTCAGAGTAAACTGTCTTTATAGAGACAGTACTTCACTCAGAGTAAACTGGCTTTATAGAGACAGTACTTCACTCAGAGTAAACTGGCTTTACAGAGACAGTACTTCACTCAGAGTAAACTGGCTTTATAGAGACAGTACTTCACTCAGAGTAAACTGGCTTTATAGAGACAGTACTTCACTCAGAGTAAACTGGCTTTACAGAGACAGTACTTCACTCAGAGTAAACTGGCTTTACAGAGACAGTACTTCACTCAGAGTAAACTGTCTTTATAGAGACAGTACTTCACTCAGAGTAAACTGGCTTTATAGAGACAGTACTTCACTCAAGGTAAACTGGCTTTATAGAGACAGTACTTCACTCAAGGTAAACTGGCTTTATAGAGACAGTACTTCACTCAGAGTAAACTGGCTTTACAGAGACAGTACTTCACTCAGAGTAAACTGTCTTTATAGAGACAGTACTTCACTCAGAGTAAACTGGCTATATAGAGACAGTACTTCACTCAGAGTAAACTGGCTTTATAGAGACAGTACTTCACTCAGAGTAAACTGGCTTTACAGAGACAGTACTTCACTCAGAGTAAACTGGCTTTATAGAGACAGTACTTCACTCAGAGTAAACTGGCTTTATAGATACAGTACTTCACTCAGAGTAAACTGGCTTTATAGAGACAGTACTTCACTCAGAGTAAACTGGCTTTATAGATACAGTACTTCACTCAGAGTAAACTGGCTTTATAGAGACAGTACTTCACTCAGAGTAAACTGGCTTTATAGAGACAGTACTTCACTCAGAGTAAACTGTCTTTATAGAGACAGTACTTCACTCACAGTAAACTGTCTTTATAGAGACAGTACTTCACTCAGAGTAAACTGGCTTTACAGAGACAGTACTTCACTCAGAGTAAACTGGCTTTATAGAGACAGTACTTCACTCAGAGTAAACTGGCTTTATAGAGACAGTACTTCACTCAGAGTAAACTGGCTTTATAGATACAGTACTTCACTCAGAGTAAACTGTCTTTATAGAGACAGTACTTCACTCTGAGTAAACTGGCTTTATAGAGACAGTACTTCACTCAGAGTAAACTGGCTTTATAGAGACAGTACTTCACTCAGAGTAAACTGGCTTTATAGAGACAGTACTTCACTCAGAGTAAACTGGCTTTACAGAGACAGTACTTCACTCAGAGTAAACTGGCTTTATAGAGACAGTACTTCACTCAGAGTAAACTGGCTTTATAGAGACAGTACTTCACTCAGAGTAAACTGTCTTTATAGAGACAGTACTTCACTCAGAGTAAACTGGCTTTACAGAGACAGTACTTCACTCAGAGTAAACTGTCTTTATAGAGACAGTACTTCACTCAGAGTAAACTGGCTTTATAGAGACAGTACTTCACTCAGAGTAAACTGGCTTTATAGAGACAGTACTTCACTCAGAGTAAACTGGCTTTATAGAGACAGTACTTCACTCAGAGTAAACTGGCTTTATAGAGACAGTACTTCACTCAGAGTAAACTGGCTTTATAGAGACAGTACTTCACTCAGAGTAAACTGGCTTTACAGAGACAGTACTTCACTCAGAGTAAACTGTCTTTATAGAGACAGTACTTCACTCAGAGTAAACTGGCTTTACAGAGACAGTACTTCACTCAGAGTAAACTGTCTTTATAGAGACAGTACTTCACCCAGAGTAAACTGGCTTTGTAGAGACAGTACTTCACTCAGAGTAAACTGGCTTTATAGAGACAGTACTTCACCCAGAGTAAACTGGCAGTGAGTTCATAGTAGCGGTATAACAGCCGCGGTTCCAAAAGAGGCTTTCTCTGTTGAAGAAATCAGAGTGACAACGATGGGGAGGGACGGCACCCAACCAGCCTGGCCCGTCCACCAACCAGTCATAATGTCCACCATTACATCATCCCTCTTTCGATCAGTCCAAAAAGAGAGAGCACTCATTCACAAAGCCTCATTGTAACCATCCAGGCCCCTGCTCTGCCCTGCCCTGATCTGCCCCTGCTCTGCTCTGCCCTGATCTGCCCCTGCCCTGATCTGCCCCTCTTCTGCTCTGCTCTGCCCTGCTCTGCTCTACCCTGATCTGCCCCTGCTCTGCCCTGCCCTGCTCTGCTCTACCCTGATCTGCCCTGCCCTGATCTGCCCCTGCTCTGCTCTGCCCTGCCCTGCTCTGCCCGTGCTCTGCCCCTGCTCTGCCCCGGCCCCTGCTCTGCCCCTGCTCTGCCCTGCCCCTGCTCTGCCCCTACTCTGCCCTGCCCCTGCTCTGTCCTGCCCTGCTCTGCCCCTGCTCTTCTCTGCCTTGCCCTGCCCCTGCTCTGCCGCCGCTCTTTCCTCCCCTGCCCTGCCCTGCCCCTGCTCTGCCCTGTCCTGCCCCTGCCCTGCTCTGCCTTGCCCTGCCCCTGCTCTGCCGCCGCTCTTTCCTCCCCTGCCCTGCTCTGCCCCTACTCTGCCCTGCCCCTACTCTGCCCTGCCCCTGCTCTGTCCTGCCCTGCTCTGCCCCTGCTCTTCTCTGCCTTGCCCTGCCCCTGCTCTGCCGCCGCTCTTTCCTCCCCTGCCCTGCTCTGCCCCTACTCTGCCCTGCCCCTGCTCTGCCCTGTCCTGCCCCTGCCCTGCTCTGCCTTGCTCTTCCCTGCCCCTGCTCCTGCTCTGCTCTTTCCTGCCCTGCCCCTGCTCTTTCCTGCCCTGCCCCTGCTCTGCCCTGCCCCTGCTCTGCCCTGCCCCTGCCCCTGCTCCTGCTCTGCCCTGCCCTGCCCCTGCTCTGCTCTGCCCTGCCCCTGCTCTGCTCTGCTGTCAGATAGCTCTGGAGGGTGTTGGTACATGGGTAATGGGTAATTGGAGGGTTATTAACATAGAGATATCTCTATGCAGTTTATCTCTTTAGTAATCTGAGGGGTGGAGCACACAGAGCAGAGCAACTAGATTCTGTTGAGCGAAAACGATCAACATCCCAACTCTGACCGTGGCTGTTGTAGCAGGGTCCTGTTCATTAGGATGAAAACATTTCCAAACATTTTAAAGATGCTATGTGAATGTGTCCAATTAGAACACATATTTTAGTTTTTTGTTGCAAAATGTTTAGCTACGGTGTGCACTACTTAACAGGACCCAGGAAGCAGTGAATTGCTCAATTCAGAATAATCTGTGGATATTTGAACCTGTCAAACATACAGAACAACGCCTAAACTATACATACTTTATAAAACACATTATATATGATCTGGTACTACAGGAAGCTGCTGAGGGGAGGACAGCTCATAATAATGGCTGGGACGGAGGAAATGGAATGACATCAGACCCATGGAAATGTGTTTGATGTATCTGAAGCTATTCCACTGATTCCACTCCAGCCATTACCACGAGACCATCCTCCCCAGTTAAGGTGCCACCAACCTCCAGTGTCTGGGACAAATGAAAGTGATCATAAACATATCATTACTGCTAAGGGATATTTGGCCTGAACAATGTAATGAGGAAGACCAATAGTACTGGATATAGTAGACCGTCAGCCATACTGGATATAGTAGACCATCAGCCATACCGGATACAGTAGACCATTAGCCATACTGGATACAGTAGACCATCAGCCATACCGGATACTGTAGACCATCAGCCATACTGGATACAGTAGACCATCAGCCATACTGGATATAGTAGACCATCCGCCATACCGGATACAGTAGACCATCAGCCATACCGGATACAGTAGACCATCAGCCATACTGGATACAGTAGACCATCAGCCATACTGGATACAGTAGACCATCAGCCATACTGGATACAGTAGACCATCAGCCATACCGGATACAGTAGACCATCAGCCATACCGGATACAGTAGACCATCGGCCATACTGGATACAGTAGACCATCAGCCATACTGGATACAGTAGACCATCAGCCATACCGGATACAGTAGACCATCAGCCATACTGGATACAGTAGACCATCAGCCATACTGGATACATTAGACCATCAGCCATACTGGATATAGTAGACCATCAGCCATACTGGATACAGTATACCATCAGCCATACTGGATACAGTAGACCATCAGCCATATTGGATACAGTAGACCATCAGCCATACTGGATATTAAAGACATTGATATAGATCTCTATGGTGCTGTGGCTGGTTGTGAGACATGTCACTGGTATCTTTATCAGCAACATAGCAGCAGATAAAGGTGACATCCCACTGGGCACAGACGTCAGCTCAACGTCTACTTTTCATTTACATTTGGTTGAGTTGTCAACGAATGTGAATTCAACGTGAAATCAACAAAACATTTCACCATGTCATCGAAATCCCCTTTATGTTGATGACTTTTTTCAAATCCAATCAGTTTTCCACGTTGATTCAGCACCATCACATTGAATTTTTGTTGTTGAAATGATGAGGAAACAACATTGATTCAACCAGTTTTTGCCCAGTGGGACTCACTCAAAGTGCATACATGGGCACACACCCACACACTGGGGTGTTATGCCAGTCAGTCTGGATCTCTCTCTTCTCCTCTACTCTGTTATCCCAGTCAATCTATTTCTCTCCCTGTGGATTACTGCCTGCGGTCTCTGAGACGTCATGAAGAGGCCAGCGTGCCAGCTCAGCTGTAGGAGCTTACGCCCTGAGTATGTCAGAACGAAAATGGAGGGAGGAGAAAGGAGTGGAGAGAGAGAAGGGAGAGTAGGAGAAAGAGGGAAGGTATAAAGAGAGAGAGATTGTGAGAGAGAGATTGTGTGTGAGAGAGAGAGAGAGAGAGGAGGGTGAGAGAAAGGAGGGAGAGAAGGAGAGAGAGATGTGAATGAGGGAGAGCAATAGAGCGAGAGAAAGAGAGAGAGCGAGAGAGAGAGAGAGAGAGACAGAGAAAGGCTGCAATATCTCTATTCACTCATAATTGCACTGGAGCAGAGAGGAGCTGAAAGGCAGCCGTCCCGTTAGGGAAGGAAACCTATTACCACACAATCACCACCATTATCAGGGAGTAGAGTGTCAGTGATTGGTGCGGCATTGAAGTGTGTGTATGTGTGCGTGTATGTATGTGGGGGAGAGAGAGAGAGAGAGAGAGAGAGGAGAGGGGGAGAGAGAGGAGAGAGAGAGCGAGAGAGAGCGAGAGCAGAGAGAGAGAGAGCGAGAGAGAGTGGTGGGAGAGGGGAGAGGGGGAGAGAGAGGGAGAGGAGAGAGAGCGAGAGGAGAGAGAGAGAGAGAGAGAGAGGGGTGGGAGTGTGCCCTTGATGAGCATGCAGCAAGATTCCTGTGATAACAGCATAGCCATCGACGCCAGTTTCCTCCACCACTATATATTACCAGTACATGAGGTGTTCAGTAATATACAGGAGTAGATCATGAAACTGAAATATAAATAGCTCAATCATCAATAGACAGAGGCTTATGTCAACATACCATACTACCGCTACTACTACTACTACTACTACTACTACTACTAATACTACTAATACTAATACTACTAATAATACTACTACTACTAATACTAATACTACTAATACTACTAAGCTAATACTACTACTACTACTACTACTACTACTACTACTACTACTACTAATACTACTACTACTACTAATACTACTACTTCTACTACTAATACTACTACTACTACTACTACTACTAATACTACTACTACTACTACTACTAATACTACTACTACTACTACTACTAATACTACTACTACTACTACTAATACTACTACTACTACTACTACTACTGCTACCGCTACCACTACTACTACTACTACTACTACTACTACTGCTACCGCTACCACTACTACGACTGCTACCACTACTACTACTACTACCGCTACTACCGCTACTACTACTACAACTACTACTATTCTACTACTACTACAATTACTACTATTCTACTACTACTACCACTACTACCACTACTACTACTACAACTACTACTATTCTACTACTACTACTACAACTACTACTATTCTACTACTACTACCGCTACCACTACTACTAATACTACTACTACTACTACCGCTACCACTACTACTAATACTACTACTACTACTACTATAGCTACAGACGGCAGAATGAAGGATACTGCTTGGGTTTATATCATGGTGTCTTTTAAAAGACTGTCCTAGACCCAGATAAAACAAGCAGAGAGATGGGGAATTGAGAAATGGGACAAGATTGAAGGATGGAGAGTGAGGCGGAACAAATTAATATTTTCCCCATGAGATCTGTAGCCTGCAGTATATCAGTCAAGGATATGAATAGCAAGAAGGAACATTTAGATGGTAAATGATCAACGATCAGCAGTGACAAAACAACTGGACCTGTATGTAAAGACAACAGACCAGCAGAACTATCTGGTTAAAGCCATGATCAAACCGACAGATATTCCCACAAAAGACCACTACTTCCAACAAGACATATAGGTAGGACTTCAACCTATAGTGGAGGCTGCTGAGGGGAGGACGGCTCATAATAATGGCTGGAACGGAACAAATGGAATGACATGTGTTTGATGTATTTGACTCCTTTCCACTCATGCCGCTCCAGCCATTACCACAAGCCCGTCCTCCCCAATTAATGTGCCACCAACCTCCTGTGGTATAAGCATCACAATGCTTACAGAACAGTTTGAGCTTACAGTAGCCGTTGCCTGGAAACAATCCATTTGACTGAGCTGAGCTGCTTGCCTCTCCTTCTCTACAAATATGCATGGAAGACCATACACATCCTCCTATAGAGACCATACACATCCTCCTATAGAGACCATACACATCCTCCTATAGAGACCATACACATCCTCCTATAGAGACCATACACATCCTCCTATAGAGACCATACACATCCTCCTATAGAGACCATACACATCCTCCTATAGAGACCATACACATCCTCCTATAGCGAACATACACATCCTCCTATAGAGACCATACACATCCTCCTATAGAGACCATACACATCCTCCTATAGAGACCATACACATCCTCCTATAGAGACCATACACATCCTCCTATAGAGACCATACACATCCTCCTATAGAGAACATACACATCCTCCTATAGAGACCATACACATCCTCCTATAGAGACCATACACATCCTCCTATAGCGAACATACACATCCTCCTATAGAGACCATACACATCCTCCTATAGAGACCATACACATCCTCCTATAGAGACCATACACATCCTCCTATAGAGACCATACACATCCTCCTATAGAGACCATATACATCCACCTATAGAGACCATACACATCCTCCTATAGAGACCATACACATCCTCCTATAGCGAACATACACATCCTCCTATAGAGACCATACACATCCTCCTATAGCGAACATACACATCCTCCTATAGAGACCATACACATCCTCCTATAGAGACCATACACATCCTCCTATAGAGACCATACACATCCTCCTATAGAGACCATACACATCCTCCTATAGAGAACATACACATCCTCCTATAGAGACCATGGCAGACCATACACATCCTCCTATAGAGACCATACACATCCTCCTATAGAGACCATACACATCCTCCTATAGAGAACATACACATCCTCCTATAGAGACCATGGCAGACCATACACATCCTCCTATAGAGACCATACACATCCTCCTATAGAGACCATACACATCCTCCTATAGAGACCATACACATTCTCCTATAGAGACCATACACATCCTCCTATAGAGACCATATACATCCTCCTATAGAGACCATACACATCCTCCTATAGAGACCATACACATCCTCCTATAGAGACCATACACATCCTCCTATAGAGACCATATACATCCTCCTATAGAGACCATACACATCCTCCTATAGAGACCATATACATCCTCCTATAGAGACCATACACATCCTCCTATAGAGACCATACACATCCTCCTATAGAGACCATACACATCCTCCTATAGAGAACATACACATCCTCCTATAGAGACCGTACACATCCTCCTATAGAGACCATACACATCCTACTATAGAGACCATATACATCCTCCTATAGAGACCTACTGCAGAGAGTGCATACCTTGTCCAGCCAGTGAGTCATCTGGTCACGTGTTTATTTTTATTTTATTTAACCAAAAGTCAGTTAAGAACAA